>NC_044553.1:22935434-22938016 GCF_007565055.1 Rhinopithecus roxellana
TAACCCAAGGAAAGGTCGTGTAACACTGTCAAATGAATTCACACATCAGAAAGCAGTTTCTCAGAAAGCTTCACTCCGGTTTTCTCGGAGGATATTTCCTTTTTCCTTCTACGCTTCAGACCCTTCCGAAAATCACTTCTCAGAATCCACGGAAACAGTGCTAGGAAACGGCTCCAACAAATAGTATTGTAACTATGAGAGATGAAATCACATATCAGAAAGCAAATTCTCAGAAAGCTTCTTTCAGGTTTTCATCAGAGTATATTTCCTTTGTCACCATCACCTGCACAGCGCTAAGGAGTATCCCAATGCAGATTTCCAGAAAACTGTGTTAGCAAACTGAACACTGAAGAGAAACGTGTAACTCAGTGAGTGGCATTCACACATCGAAATGCATTTTCTCAGAAGGCTTCTTTCCAGTTTTGATCTGAGGATATTTCCTTTTTCACCATAGCCTTCAATGAGTTCCAAAATGTCAATTTTCAGAACACAAGAAAACAGAGTTAGCAAACTGTTCCAAGAAGGGAAGGGTGGAACTCTGTGTGATGAAGTCACACATCAGAAAGCAATCTCTCAGAAAGTTTCTCTGTAGTTATTATGTGAGGACATTTCCTTTTCCACCATGGGCCCCTATGGGCTACCAAATATCACTTTGCAGATTCCACGAAAAGAGTGTTAGCAAACTGCTTCTTGAGGCATAGCTTGTAACTCTGTGAGATGAATTACAGATCAGAAAGAAGTTTCTCAGAAAGCTTCTTTCACGTTTTGAACGGATGAAATTTCCTTTATCAGCGTAGGCCTCAATGCGATCCAAGGAAGCCCTTCTCAGCTTCCTCAAAGACAGTGTTAATGGACTGCTCCACGAAACATAAGTGTAACTCTGTGAGATGAATTCACACATCACCAAGAAGTTTCTAAGAAAGCTTCTTTCTAGGTTTCATCTCTGTATATTTCCTTTGTCACCGTCAGGTTCATTGCGCTATGAAATACCAAATTGCAGATTTCCAGAAAACTGTGTTAACAAACTGATCACTGAAGAGAAACGTGTAACTCTGTGAGTTGCATTCACACATGGCAATGCAGTTTCTCAGAAAGCTTCTCTTTAGTTATTATGTGAGGATAATTCCTTTTTCACCCTGGCCCTCAATGAGCTCCCAAATATACCTTTGCAGAATCCACGAGAACAGTGTTAGCAAACTGTTCCAAGAAGGGAAGGGTGGAACTCTGTGTGATGGAGTCACACATCAGAAAGCAATCTCTCAGAAAGTTTCTCTGTAGTTATTATGTGAGGACATTTCCTTTTCACCATGGGCCCCTATGGGCTACCAAATATCACTTTGCAGATTCCACGAAAAGAGTGTTAGCAAACTGCTTCTTGAGGCATAGCTTGTAACTCTGTGAGATGAATTCACAGATCAGAAAGAAGTTTCTCAGAAAGCTTCTTTCACGTTTTGAACGGATGAAATTTCCTTTATCAGCGTAGGCCTCAATGCGATCCAAGGAAGCCCTTCTCAGCTTCCTCAAAGACAGTGGTAATGGACTGCTCCACGAAATCATAAGTGTAACTCCTGTGAGATGAATTCACACATCACCAAGAAGTTTCTAAGAAAGCTTCTTTCTAGGTTTCATCTCTGTATATTTCCTTTGTCACCGTCAGGTTCATTGTCCTATGAAATACCAAATTGCAGATTTCCAGAAAATTGTGTTAACAAACTGATCACTGAAAAGAAACGTGTAACTCTGTGGGTTGCATTCACACATGGCAATGCAGTTTCTCAGAAAGCTTCTCTTTAGTTATTTGTGAGGATAATGCCTTTTTCACCCTAGCCCTCAATGAGCTCCCAAATATACCTTTGCAGAATCCACGAGAACAGTGTTAGCAAACTGTTCCAAGAAGGGAAGGGTGGAACTCTGTGTGATGGAAGTCACACATCAGAAAGCAATCTCTCAGAAAGTTTCTCTGTAGTTATTATGTGAGGACATTTCCTTTTCCACCATGGGCCCCTATGGGCTACCAAATATCACTTTGCAGATTCCACGAAAAGAGTGTTAGCAAACTGCTTCTTGAGGCATAGCTTGTAACGCTGTGAGATGAATTCACAGATCAGAAAGAAGTTTCTCAGAAAGCTTCTTTCACGTTTTGAACGGATGAAATTTCCTTTATCAGCGTAGGCCTCAATGCGATCCAAGGAAGCCCTTCTCAGCTTCCTCAAAGACAGTGTTAATGGACTGCTCCACGAAACATAAGTGTAACTCTGTGAGATGAATTCACACATCACCAAGAAGTTTCTAAGAAAGCTTCTTTCTAGGTTTCATCTCTGTATATTTCCTTTGTCACCGTCAGGTTCATTGCGCTATGAAATACCAAATTGCAGATTTCCAGAAAACTGTGTTAACAAACTGATCACTGAAAAGAAACGTGTAACTCTGTGAGTTGCATTCACATGGCAATGCAGTTTCTCAGAAAGCTTCTCTTTAGTTATTATGTGAGGATAATTCCTTTTTCACCCTAGCCCTCAATGAGCTCCCAAATATACCTTTGCAGAATCCACGAGAACAGTGTTAGCAAACTGTTCCAAGAA
>NC_044553.1:22938116-23013116 GCF_007565055.1 Rhinopithecus roxellana
AAAAATGTGGCACATATACACCATGGAATACTATGCAACCATAAAAAGGATGAGTTCATGTCCTTTGTAGAGACATGGATGAAGCTGGAAACCATCATTCTCAGTAAACTATCGCAAGGACAGAAAACCAAACACCGCGTGTTCTCACTCATAGGTGGGAATTGAACAATGAGAACACTTGGACACCGGAAGGGGAACATCACACACAGGGGCCTGTTGTGGGGTGGAGGGAGAGGGGAGTGGGGAGGGGTAGCATTAGGAGATATACCTAATGTAAATGATGGGTTAGTGGGTGCAGGACACCATCATGGCACACGTATACATTTGTAACAAATCTGCATGTTGTACATATGTACCCTAGAACTTGAAGTATGATAATAATAAAAAAAAGAAAATGTGGCACATATATACCATGGAATACTATGCAGCCATAAAAAAGGATGAGTTCATGTCCTTTGCAGGGACATAGAAGCTGGAAACCATCATTCTCAGCAAACTATCACAAGATCAGAAAACCAAACACCGCATGTTCTCACTCATAAGTGGGAGCTGAACAATGAGAACACATGGACACAGGGAGAGGACCATCACACACCAGGGCCTGTGGTGGTGGGGGCGGGGGCGGGCGGTGCTAGGGGAGGGATTAAAAAAAAAAGTGGTATGCAACAGTAAGAAAGACATTTTCCTGATACATATAAAACATGCAAAAACAGAGAGAATCTCACAAACATAATTATGAGCAAAAGAAGCTAGACACAAAGATTACATATTGCTTGAATTAATCTATGAATTTAATGACAGTCAAAGCTTATTATGCTAATATGAGAGTGGTAACTCTGGAGGAGTTATTGGCATAGAGGGGCATATGGAGACAATTCTTAGGTAATAGGAATGTTTGTATTCTAACTTAGGTAGTGTTTATTTGGGAGTACAAATATGTGTATTTGAACTGTACAATTTTCTTACTGTATATCTACTGTGACTTATATATTAGCATAACAAGTTTTGCCTGTCAATAAGATTCATAAATTCATTCAAATAATATGTAATGTTTTGTGTCTAGTTTCTTCTTTTGCTCATATCTATGTTCGTGAGATTCTCTTTGCATGTTTTACATGTATCAGTAAAATGTTTATTTAGGAGTACAAATATGTGTATTTGAACAGCACAGTTTTCTTACTGTACTATGTACTTATTATATCCCAATAAAGTAATAAACAGCAACAACAACAAAAAGAAAACAAGCTTGTTAATTTATGCAGAACTGTTGTTTTTGTAGGGGGTTAGATTTTTTATTAAATTACTGGCAGGCTCTAATAAGATTGTGAATATACAAAAAAGTTTATGTGTTATGCCATTCTGTATATAAGTTAAAATTAATGCTTATTTTAAAGTATCAGACACAAACTATTAATTGACTAACAAAATGTTCTCTTAGACATGGAAGTGTTAAGCCTAGGGTCTGCTTGTTCCTTTAAACATGCAAAAGGCCCAAGTTCCTCAAAGACAACAGTGTGTGTTGTTTTCTAAAATGTCCCCTATAAAGCTTTACTTTAATTTTTTTTTAATTTTTTACTTTTACCCATAAAACTTTCTGGAGAAATTGAAGGTCCTCATCTCTATCCCATTATCTTCCTTCATTTCTCTTCAGCACAAGCAATATCATGGACCACATGTTTAGTTACATTCTTGGAGAATGAAAAAGCCTTAGGTGGAAGTCAGATTCTGGCATTTCTGTGCTTTGTAGGTTAATAACAGGTCTGGGACAGGCCTGATGAGTTACAGATATTCTAAAACAGTTTAGCCAATGAGTGACCCCTCCAAACCATCTGTGAGATTTACTCATATAGTCTCTGGTATCAATTTGATGAAATTATCCTATCATCATCATTACTGTGGTTGGATGAGCAACTACTTCCAGGGCTAGAGGAAGGGTGGGAATAAACAAAAATCTAAGGATAATTGCTTTTTTAGAAACTCCAAAATAACAGGTGCCATTTAATTGTACTGTATTAGGCATGTCAAGGAGCAGATTCAGAGCTGACATGTTATAGTGTCAAGAATTGTAGTAACAGTTTTCTCTGGCCAATGATACTAGGTTCCCTGTTTAAAAAATTTTTCTTCCTTTTAAGTGGCACCCACAGTAAAACAATATTCTGATCTAATTGTTTATCTATGACTAAGTGAAATTTTGCCAGAATTTTTGAATAATTTCTCCCCTTGAAAATCAATCACTTGCTACTGAAGTTAATGTCTAACCAAATAGATTAGAACACTGTCTATAAGCCAAGAGAAATTAATTTGTTTTCATTATATGTGGACAAACTAATCTCATTAAAATTAATTGCAAATAGAATATATTAATGAGGGCTATGATTTTTAACTGCTCTAAAAAAGCAAGATTTTAATACTGATTCCACTGGTTATGAACTGTGATCACAAATGAGTATATTAATTTCTCTCTGCTTCTGTTTTACTCGCATACAAAATAGGGCTAACATGAAGATTGATTTGAAGATTGATCTTTTTTTGCCATCGTTTTAAATATTTCATCCAGTCATCAACAAAATTACCTTATCTTTATTCATTCCCACTCAAAAAAAAAAAAAAAAAAAAAAAAAAAAAAAAAACAAGCTGTCATGATAATTAATGGATGTCTTGACTGCCACATCCAATGATTTCTTCTCAGTCTTCCCTCTCTTGAGATGTCTTCACTATTTCAGTTTAATCTTCTTTTAATCACGAAATTATTTTGCCATGGTTTCTTTGATAATATTAACTTCTATCTTTTTTTCTGACTCCATGAGAGCTCTAGCTCTTTTCTCTCTTTAAATGCAATCAATGTCAATGCTTCCTGGTCATTTATTCTGTCTCATTTAACACCCTTGTCTTGGGTAAGAATGCCAGATATTACCTGTTCAGTGGTGACCCAGAAATTTTATCACTTAGGATAATCTCTTCTAGATTAATCCAGATATCCTACAGACATTAAAATTATCATATATCCCAAATTCCAGATTAGTTTTATCCCCTTATATCACAAAGTGCCCTAAACTGAAAACTTTCCGTTGTTTTCTAATTGGCACGACAACTCCCATCACCATCAGCATCACTGTCAGAAAAGCAATATCTACCTATTATTGAACGTTCACTGTAATCCAGGGATCATTAAATGATTTGGGAACATTATCTTATTTAATCATCCCCAAACTGCATGTAACAATATAAGATAATGAGGGTAAGTGAGGTTAAACCAATTGCCTATAGTGTTATTGTTATCAGGCGGCAAAGCTGAAATTATATCATCATTTCATTTGGCAGCCAAGGCTACGATTTTAACTGCTACTCTCTATTACCTCACTCACTGTAATTCATCGTTTTCAGTCACTTCCTAAGGACATCTATTTATGTCTCAAATGTGCCTCAAACTTGTCTCCTCTGGTTGTTATCCTCCTACTTTAGGTTTTTATTTCTCACTTCTAAACAAACCAATTTAAGACTGATTTTACTTCCACTCATATTTAAATTAAAATTCCTTCCTTTTCAGGAAGGCAACTTTTTTTTTTTATCTTCATTTTTATTCTCTTAAGATATTCCTTAGTTTCAAGGGTACATATGCATGTTTGTTATTTAGGTAAACTGCGTGTTGTGGAGGTTTGGCTACACAATATTTTGTCATTCACATAATAAGCATAGTACCCAATAGGTAGTTTTCTTTTTTTATCTCAACCTCCTTTCACCTCCCCACTTTGAATTGGCTCTGATGTCTATTCTTCCCTTTGTTGTGTCTATCTCTACTCAATGTTCAGCTCCCACTTGATTTTCTATTCCTGCATTAGTTCACTTAGGATAATGTCCTCCAGCTCCATCCATGTTGCTGCAAAACACATAATCTCATTATTTTATTTTATGACTGTGTGGTATTCCATGGTGTACATGTACCACATTTCTTTATCCAGTCTACTTTTGATGGACGTTTAGGTTAATTTCATGTATTTGCTATTGTTAATAGTGCTGTGATGAACATACAAGTGCATGTTTCTTTATGGTAGAATGGTGTATTAGTTTATTTTCACACTGCTGATAAAGACATACCCAAGACTGGACAATTAACAAAAGAAAGAGGTTTATTGGACTTACAGTTTCACATGCCTGAGGAGGCCTCACAATCATGGTGGAAGGCAAGGAAGAGCAAGTCACATCTTACATGGATGGCAGCAGGCAAAGAAAGAGAGCTTGTGCAGGGAAACTCTCATTTTCAAAACCATCAGATCTTATGAAACGTATTCATTATCATGAGAACAGCATGGGAAAGACCCATCCCCAAGATTCAATTATGTCTCACTGGGTCCCTCCCACAACACATGGAAAATGGGAGCTACAAGATGAGATTTGGGTGGGGACACAGAACCAAACCATATCAAATGGTTTATATCCCTTTGAGTATATGCATCCAATGATGGGATTGCTGGGTTGAATGGTAATTCTGTTTTAAGTTCTTTGAGAGATGAACAAACTCTTTTCCACAATGGCTGTACTAATTTACATTCCCACTAGTAGTGTTTAAGCATTCCCTTTCCTCCACAACTCCACCAGCACCTGTTATTTTTTGACTGGTGTGAGATGGTATCTCCTTGCCATTTTGGTTTGCATTTCTCAAATGAATAGTGATGTTGAACATTTTTTCATACACTTGTTGATCCTGTGCATATCTTCTTTTTAAAAGTGTGTTCATATCCTTTGCCCACTTTTTAGTGGGGTTATTTCTTTTTTGGCTTGTAAAATTGTTTAAGTTCCTTATAGAGTCTAGATATCAGACTTTTCTCTGATTTATAGTTTGCAAATATTTTCTCCCATTCTGTGAGTTATCTCTTCATCCTGCTGATGATTTCTTTTGCTATGCAGAAGATCTCTAGTTTAATTAGGTTCCATTGTAAAGTTTTTTGTTGCAATTACTTTAGGCATCTTTGTCATTGTCATAAGATGTTTGCTTATTCTTATATCCAAAATGTATTTCCTAGGTTTTCTTCCAAAGTTTTCATAGTCTTAAGCTTTACATTTAAGTCTTTTTTTTTTTTTTTTTTTTTTTTTTTTTTTGAAATGGGGGGTCTCGCTTTGTCACCCAGGCTGAAGTGCAGTGGGATGATCTCAGCTCACTGCAACCTCTGCCTCCCAGGTTCCAACAATTCTCCTGCCTCAGCTTCCTGAGTAGCTGGGATGACAGGCATGCACCACCATGTCCGGCTAATTTTTGTACTTTTAGTAGAGACAATGTTTCACTATGTTGGCCAGGCTGGTCTTGAACTCCTGACCTCAGGAGATCCACCCATCTCGGCCTCCCAATGTGATGGGATTACAGGCATGAGCCACCACATCCAGCCTACATTTAAGTCTTTAATCCATCTTGAGTTGATTTGTATGTGGTTTAAGGAATGGATTCAGTTTCAGTCTTCTGCATATGGTTAGACAGTTATCCCAGTGTCATTTATTGAATAGGGAGTCCTTTCTTCATTGCTTGTCGTTGTTGAATTTGTTAAAGAACATATGGTTGTAAGTGTATGGCTGTATTTCTGGGCTCTCTATTCTATTCCATTGGTCTATGTGTTTGTTATTGCACAGTATCATATCGTTTTGGTTACTGTGGTCTTGTAATATGGTTTAAAGTTGGGTTATATGATGCTTCCTGCATTGTTCATTTTGCTTATAATTGCCTTAACTCTTCAGGCTCTTTTTTGGTTCCATAGAATTTTAGAATAATTTTTTTTCTAATTCTGTGGAAAATGTCATTTGTAGTGTGATAGGAATAGCATTGAATCTGTAAATTGCTTTGGAAAGCATGGTCATTTTAACCATATTGATTCTTCTTATTCCTGCACATGAAATGTTTTTCCATCCATTTGTGTTTTCTCTGATTTCCTTCAGCAGTATTTTGTAATTCTTGTTGTAGAGATCTTTTTTCATGTTAACGTTGAAAAGTCTGATGCGTATGTGTCTTAAAGATGCTCATGTTATCTTGCAGGGACTCTCTGCATTTTCTGAATTTAAATGTTGGCCTTTATAGCAAGGTCAGGGAAATTTTCATGAACAGTATCCTCAAATATATTTTCCAAGTTTCTTGCTCTCTCTCTCTCTCACACTTATAAATTGTAGCTAAATAATGTGTACATGTGGACACCAGAGAGTGGGATAATATACATCAGAGACTCAGAAACATGGGAGGTTGATTAGGGATAAGAAATTATCTAATGAGTTCAATGTTACACTAAAAGCTCAGACATCACAACTATGTCATATATCCATGTAACAAAAGTGTGGTTGTAGCTTCTATTGGCAGGGATGCCAGTGAATTTTAGATTTGGTCTCTTTATATAATCTCATTTTTCTTGGAGGTTTTATTCATTCTTTTTTTTTCCTTTGTTTTTGTCTGACTGAAATAATTTGAAGAAATGGTCTTCAAGCTCTGAAATTCTTTCCTCGGCTTGGTCTATTCAGCTGTTAATACTTAAAATTGTATTATGAAATTATTTTGGTGAGTTTCCCAACTTTATCAAATCAGTTTGGTTTTCTTCTTGAAATGGTTATTTCATCTTTCAGCTCCTCTATTTTTTTTTTACTGGATTCCTTAGATTCCCTGCATTAGGTTTCGACTTTCTGCAGAATCATGATGATCTTCATTTCTTTCAGGATTCTGAATTTTATGTCTGTCATTTCAGCCATTTTAGTTAAGGACTATTGCTGGAGAACTAGTGTGGCCATTTGTGGGTAAAAAGATGCTCTGGCTCTTTGAGTTTCCAGAGTTCTTGCACTGGTTCTTTCTCATCTGTATGGGCTGATGTTCCTTTAACTTTGAAGTTGCTATCCTTTGGATGGGTTTTTTACTTTTATATTAAAAATATGAATGCTTCACAAATTTGCATGTCATCCTTGCACAGGGACCATGCTGATCTTGTCTTCTTGTCTGTGTCATTCCAATTTTAGTACAGGTGTTGCTGAAGTGAGTGCAAACATTTTTTAAATTTTAGTTTTACTTTATGTTTGTGATGCATGTGGCTCATTATATTGAGAGAAATAAGAGGCAATAATATAATTTGTCAAAAATGGAAAATAGACTCAATCGTGGTTTGCTATTATCATGTCAATGTTAAAAATGTGGCATACACCTTTTATTAAATTAATTTGATTCTTAGTAAATATTTAAATCTAATTGGGATGCAAGCATTTGTACTTCTAATGAAGAAAAATGTACTGAATATAATCCAGGGTAAATCATTAACTTTTCATATTACTCCATTACAATTTTATATTATTTTATTGTCATAGATTTAGAAGCTACAACCACAGTTTTGTTACATGGATATATGACATAGTGTGATGTCTGAGCTTTTAGTGTAACATGGAACTCATTAGATAATTTCTTATCCCTAATCAACCTCCCATGTTTCTGAGTTTCTGATGTGTATTATCCCACTCTCTGGTGTCCACATGTACACATTATTTAGCTTCGATTTATAAGTAGAATACCTGGTGTTTGACTTTCTGTTTCTAAGTTATCTGACTAAAGATAATGGCCTTCAGTTCCATTCATGTTGCTGCAGAAGACATGATTTCATATTTCTATGACTGAGTAGTATTCCATGGGGTGCGTGTGTGTGTGTGTGCATGTGTGTGTCTGTGTGTCTATTACAGTTTCTTCTTTTAGTCATTCATTGATGGATACTTAGGTTGATTCCATATCTTTGCTATTTTTAATGTTGCTGCAATAAATATATGAGGACAGATATCTTTTGGATATAATGATTTCTTTTCCTTTGGATATATATTCAGCAGTGGGATTGCTGGAATGAATGGTAGTTCTGTTTTTAGTTCTTTGAGAAATTTCCATACCGTTTTTAATAAAGATTATATTAATGTACATTCCCAGCAATGGTGTATGTTCTGCTTTCTTTGCATCCTTGCCAGTTTTTTCTTTTACACTTTATTAATAACCATTCTCAGTAATATAAAATGGTACTTCTTTGTGGTTTTAAGTTACATTTCTCTGATGGTAAGTGATGTGGAACATTTTTTCCATATGCTTGTTGGTTTCTTATGTATCTTCCTTTGGTAATTGACTGTTCATGTCTTTTGCCCAACTTTTAAGGGGTTATTGGTTTTTTCCTGTTGAGAAGTTCAAGGTTCCTTGAAGATTCTGGATATTAGCCTTTTGCTGGACATGTAAATATTTTCTCCTATGCTGTAGGCTCTCTGTTGACTCTGTTGATTATTTCTTTCACTGTGAAGAAGCTTTTTAGTTTAAAAATCCCATTTGTTTATTTTTGTTTTTGTTATATTTGCTTTTGAGATCTTGGTTATGAATTCTTTGCCTGGGCCAATGCCCAAAAGAGTTTTTCTTAGGTTTTCTTCTAGAATTTTTATAGTTTCAGGCCTTATGTTTAAATCTTTACTCCATTTTGAGTTAATTTTTGTATATGGTGAGTGATATGGGTCCAGGTTCATTTCTCTGCATGGGGCTGTCAAATTTTCCCAGCACCATTTATTGTATAGGGTATCCTTTCCTCAGTATATATTTTTGTTGACTTTGTCAAAGATCGGTGGGCTGTAGATATGTAGCTTTTTTCTTAGTAATTTTTTATACAAAAGACGTTGACTAAATCACATGCAAAAAAAAAATCAGTTTATAGAATGAGTCACATGCAGTTCATATGTAACAGATCTTTTCCATTCAAAGTAATGCTTTTTAAAACTATCTGATAAATCAAGTTCATGATAACTAGTATTTGTTGAGGGCTGAAATAGTATCAAACATTGTTCTAAGTGCTTTACATGAATCAGACTATTTAACTGTCATACCCACCCCAATTTGCCAATGAGAAATTAAGGCACACAGTGGTGAAGTGATTTGCTCACAAAACCAACATTTAACACCTGACAGTCTAGCTCCAAAGCCAAAGTCTTAAATTATCTAGTCCATAAACACATTTTTATTAGAAACAATCAAGAAACATCTAACATATCCTTAATAATTACTATTGCACATTGTTTTTGTATTTATCATTATAGTTGATATGGTTTAAAAGACAGGGTGGGTAGTGTGCAATTTTAGCAATCATATAACTGGATCTTATGCTAAAAGAACACATTAGTAATAGAGACCTCTTATATTACAAATTTAATGACAAAGAAAAAAATGTGTGCTGATTTAAATGTAGGTGGAATTCACATACCAGAGACTCTATCAAGAAGTGCTGTTAACACTATTTCAGCAAAACAGTGGAGAACAGACCAACAAACAAATTTATTTAAACGTGATACTTTCCAATATTGTAATCACTGCATCACAAGATGATTTCCCCCAAATCATGCTGCTATAAAGACACATGCACATGTATGTTTATTGCAGCACTATTCACAATAGCAAAGACTTGGAACCAACCCAAATGTCCATCAATGATAGACTGGATTCAGAAAATGTGGCACATATACACTATGGAATGCTATGCAGCCATAAAAAAGGATGAGTTCATGTCCTTTGTAGGGACATGGATGAAGCTGGAAACCATCATTCTCAGCAAACTATCACAAAGACAGAAAACCAAACACCGCATGTTCTCACTCATAGGTGAGAACTGAACAATGAGAACACTTGGACACAGGAAGGGGAACATCATACACCGGGGCCTGTCGTGGTGTGGGGGGAGGGGGGAGGGATAACATTAGGAGAAATACTTAATGTAAATGACAAGTTAATTGGTGCAGCACACCAACATGGCACATGTATACATATGTAACAAACCTGCACGTTGTGCACATGTGCTCTAGAACTTAAAGTATAATTTAAAAAACACAATGCAAATCCAATGAACAATGGAATTTGCATTACAAGTTTGGTATACATTCATCTTGTTGGAGCGAATGATTTTTCTATTTTTTGAAATGTGTACAGTCATGTGTCACTTAACAACCAAGATCTGTTCTGAGAAATGTGTCATTAGGCAATTTTGTCATGTGAATGACGTAGAATGTAGTTACACAAACCTAGATGGTATAGCCTACTACACACCTAGGCTAAATGTTGTAGCCTATTGCCCTTAGGCTACAAACCTCTTCAGCATACTGCTATACTGAATACTGTAGGAAATTGTAACAAGGTGATGAACATTTGTATATCTAAACATATAAAAGGCATAATAAAAATACAGTATTAAAAGAAAAGAAGAAAAGAAAGTGTTAATTTTTCCCCAGGGGAAAACCGTTCATGAGATATTACCTGGGAAAACGGGTTAAAACTGAAGCATTCAGGCTTCTGAGGTTACCAGGCAGTAAGGTGAACTGGTATACCCGCCCTCCACAAATGGTTTCAACCTCCTAGTCCCTTAACCAATTTTGTTGTTAAGTGTAGCGTAGTAATAGTCAGTGCAGATGGTTTTTTCAAGGAAAATGGGCAAAGTAACTGGAAATTCAGACAAATTAATACAGCTTGACTTAATTTATTGCATTTTAATTGGTTTGGTACAGTGTTTCTTGTTTCTTTTTCATTTTTCAAAGTTTATTTTTTTCTACCTTATAGGGAATGTTTTGTTAGAGACCTACTTATTTTTCCCTCTTTAAATTTGTGGGGCATACTTAGAATTCCTCTTGTAGTTCTAGTTCTTAATCTTAAAGAGAAAAAGATAGTCCAGAAGCTAGATGGTCTATACACATCATGTGATTCCTTGCGTGCCTTCTTTATTCCTCACTTTAATAAAATCTAAGTTGTTTTACATGATCTCATTTGCATTCTGCAGTCTTATTAACATTCATCATAATCACCGAGAGAAATCACCAAGGTAAATAATCCCTTATTTCTTAGGTGCTTCATCAGTTTCTTGCTTCCTCTCACAGAGCTTTCACAGAACAAGAAAGCTTGTAAAAAGATTATTTTTCTTCTGTGAAATCTCATTCTATCTGAAATATTGTGAGCCTATTTTTTTTTTTAAGTTTTCGGGTTTCAAAGAAATGAAGAAATGTCTTTTCCTCTTATTATGGGTAGTCTCATGACATATCATTTTTAGATGATCTGAATAATCTTAAAGTAAATGTTTGTACTATAGCAAACATTTCTAAAATGAAAACAATCTTAAAATTCATATCCTCAAAGCAGTGGCATCAACTGTTACAAATATTGTAATAGCAACATATGCAATGCAATGTAATACATTATCTGCTTGTGATATTTCCTCAGTGGCTTTATGAAAGAACCACTTTAAAATGGGATTGTTTTGATTCTCATCTAAGTGGCTGTGGGTTCTAACCTAATTTTTTACCCAATTGACTCTATAGGAAAATGGAGACAGTTCAAATTCAGACCTCTGAACATGGAGTGCTGATGAGAGCCAGTAAATCAAAACAGTGCTTAGGCAAAACTGTACACAGAAAACACAGCAAACAATTTCATGTTTTCATTATTTTCATTGTTTTAAATTTTAAGCAAGATAAGATAGAGATAAATGGACTAAGTGAAAATCAAGAGATTACAAGGAACTGCAAATAGAATTACCCAGCATTATCTCATAATGTTATCTCATTACTGGGTATATACCCACAGGAAAATAAATCATTTTACCAAAAAGACACCTGCTCTTGCACGTTTATTGCAGCACTATTCACAATAGAAAAGATATGGGATCCACCTAGGTGTCCATCAGTGGTGGATTGGATAAAGAAAATGTGGTCACCGTGGGACACTACCCAGCCATAAAAACAGAAATCGTGTCCTTTTCAGCAACATGGATGCAGCTGGAGCCCATTAGCCTTAGTGAATTAACACAGAAAGAGAACATCAAATACTGCATATTCCCACTTATAAGTGGGAGCTAAATGTTGGGTACACATGAACACAAAGATAGGAACAATAGATACGGGGACTTCAAAAACGGGGAGGAAAGGAGGAGAGAAAGGGCTGAAAAACTACCTATTGGGTGTACCTATTGCGTGTTGAAAAGACATCTATTTGGGTGATAGGCTCAACTGAAGTCCAAATCTCAGCATCACGTAATGTATCCATGTAACAAACCTGCACATGTACCCCCAAATCTAAAATTAAAAATAATAATGTTCAAAATAAAGATGCAAAACCAAAAAAAAAGTTTTAAAAATTCCAAAAAATTAAGCTTGTATAAATCAACTTAAAGGAATCATTGCTAAATCTTTATAATACTTATTTCCAGTCTGCTAGTCTTCTTCTACTTCTTTTAAAAAAATCTTAATCTTAGTAAAACACACATAGATTATTTAGCATTTTTATGCATTGTTTACCGGCAATGATGACATACTTTTTCTAGAGTGGATCTATAATACTGTAATTATCTATAACATATCATTAAGACACAGAACCATTTTTAGAAAGGTTACATCTTCAGTGTTTGATAAGTGCATCAAATAATCTTAGTTAGCATTCGGTTCTCTATATATACAGTGGGGATGCACATTCATATCACTCAAAGGCAGTATCCTGCTTTATCTGCACTAGACAACTGTAGATCACCTATGTGAGCGTTTTTCACCTGTGCTGATTCTTAGTGTCATTATTGTTTTATATGTGGTTCAAGATGTGGGAAAGGCAAATCACTAGAACTGTGTATAAGGCAAAGTTAATGTATTCAGGAGCAAGGCAGGAAGTTCAAGGTCAGAGAAATCCTGATATCAAAGGTGCTTTGTTTCTGAATCCAGATCTGTTATGTCACTAGAGTGTCAATAAAATTTGGAAATATCAAAATATATTTGCAAGTATGACATATTGCAGAATGAATCATACAAGTAAGCAAAAATAAGTAAATGAGACAAAAGATAGAGGTTTTCATTAGCTTTCACATTTTGTAATTCTCAAGTCCAAATAGAAAGATATTACAGTCAGTTTTGCCTTAATTCCTATTTTGAAAACAAATTTGTTCCAATGTGACTAATACATTAGGGAACCATTTGAGCATAACTTGAATTTCATGTTTACTTATGCTTGGTTTTATCTGCAAGAAATACTCTGAACCAAAAAACCGTACCTGGATGAATCCAAGGGATAGAAACACATAAGAAACATACATGTACTCACCTCAAACACCTACCAGATACCTCAGTTCATCATGCATATTTTGAGCCACGCCCATCCATATCTGGTGCTGGAAATTTCCATCTGATTTCCTGATTTCAGATAACCCTCCTCCATCACAAAACTCCGTAACCCGTAATCCCTCAGATACCCACTTCCAATCTTTCACCAAGTAAAATGTTATATTTACTATAGTAGTTATGTATTTTTAAACAATCAAATATGTAAAATTATGCTAAATTTATTACTTTCTTTTCTTATTTTTTATATATCACAATGTTGTTTGGTGTTATGCTCCGAAGCCCATTTTTCCTTATTCTCTCTAAAATTTTATTATTGATTTTGCCTAGAGCAGAAATTTTTAGGAGTTGATGTCAGGTTGCAGCAGAACTGTTTGGATTTTATGCTGAAGATCTCAATTAATGTATAAAATCTTGTTTTCTTAGTTGTTAAATGTAAATAGATATTAAAAATAAATTTTAAACTACATAAAAATTGGGATGGGTTAATTATAAAAACTTTCACTTGTTAAATTTAGAAACATATTAAAATAAATTTTAGACAAACAATTGGAAAAAATCTCACTAGATAACTCATCTCAATTTTATTTTGTAAATGCTTAGGAAAAAATGTGAAAAATTATTGCCTTTAGAGTAAACTATTATGAAGACACATTAAAGTCTAGAATAATCATGGCTATGCTACTATCATGAACTGTACCATAATATCTGAGTCCTATATATAATTTACTTAATACAAATCTTTAAACTTAAGAAAAAGAAATTAACATGAATAAATAGGGACAAATGCCATGTCATTTTATTCTGTTGGTGAAACTTCTGTAGAGTGACAGAAAATGTTGAATGAGAAAAGAGAATGCAAGGTACATTGAACCTGCAAGCTTCCAGCAACTTCCAAAATTAGCTGATTTAAACTGAATTAATGCTGATGTCTCTAAAATATGTTTTGCAAAATTTTAGAAATGGTAGCATTTTTATTATTCATCAAGAAACTGGTTAATGGTGATCAAGTTTAAACTTATTAAGTCCTAAAGCATGTATTAGCACCTCATCAACATTTTCTTTATGCAAGGGCTGAAGGTTTGATAGGCAACTTTTATTAGAAAGCTCAGATGCCACAATTTACATTAATTATCATTTTTGTTTTTTCTACTTTGGAAAGTTTTTCTACTTTTAAAGGTACCTTGCTTACTGATGTTAAATTGCTTAAAAATAGATCGTGGATATTATTGTCAGCGTTAAGTGTTAAATATCGAAAGATATTGTTGATACCCTACATCCAAAGACTACCAGGAACAAATCAATAGTCAAATAGATTTGGGCTTATTGACTCATTTCAATGAGACAGACAACATACTACGGGGAATAATGTGTTATCTCAGTAATAGGATGTTAGGAGGGGTGTGGTACAGAATATGAACTTGTGTTAATGATTTGTAGAACAATTCAAACAATAGTGGTTTTTCTCAGGATTGCATCATATTAAAAGTGGAGGCAGTTCCATCATTGAACTCCTATATTTTTTATCTAGGAGGCAGGATAAATGAACAGGAACTAAATACTAATTAGCAAAGACACAAAAGTTTTTCACACTAGCCGAGAGAGGCATGTTTGATCAGTTTTGTGGTTGGTGCATTGCAATCTTGTCTGGTGTGGGTATTCTGTGAAATTGTTTATAATCAACAGGAAAACACTGTGGTCCAGCTGTTAGTGCCAGACTAGCTCCCATCTAATAGCTTTCATCTCCCACATGCCATATTTATTAATTTTTGCTTTATATACTTTGTACATAATGTTATTTTCTTGCCTATTTTTAGTTTTTAGCAGATTTTTCCTTTTATTATTATTTAGGGTTTATCTTGAAATAAATATTTTGTATAATATAATACCTGATATGAATATCATATATAGTTTTTTGTGGCTTAGTGTTTTCTAGGTATAATAGTTGCTATGATTTTTTTCCATTGTTTTATTTTCAACATGTATATTTTTTCCCCAAAACATGACTTCCGTAAGCTTCATATAACTGGATTCCAATCTCTCTCTCGCATCCTCTCTCAATCTCTTTTGCTCAGTAAATTAGCTTACTGCAGTAACATGTACTGTGATTGATGATCTATTTGTATTTTTTTGCCATCTATTTGTATTTTTAATTACCATGATAGTATTAGTTATCCACTGGCTGTACAGCAAATTATGACAAATTTAACAACTTAAAACAATACATATTTATTATCTTTTGCTATGATATAAATGTTTATATCCCCCCAAATTCAGATGTTGCAATATTAACCCCTAAGCTGGCAATATTAAGAGGTGGGCTCTTTGGGACGTAATTAGTTCATGATAGTAGAACCTTCAAGAATGGAATTAGTACCCTTATAAAAGAGACCTCAGAGAGCTAGCTAACCCCTCCAACTGTGTATGGACATGGTACATGGTACGTGGTACGAAGGCAGTGTCCATGAGGAAGCAGTTCCTCCTCCTGAGTCACCAAATCTGCTGCTGCCTTGATCTGGGACTTCCTAGTTCCAGAACTACAAAAAATAAATTTATGTTTTTTAATAAACTACTTAGTTTATGGCAGTTTTCATAGCAGCCTGAATTAACTAAGATGTATTACAGTCTGTAGATCATAAATCCAGGCATATCTTAGTTGAATAAATCTTCTGCTTCAAAAGAATGAATCTAAGTGGTGGCTGCAGCTGTCTGAATACTTGACTGGGGAAGACTTCACTTCCAAGATCACTCATCTGGTTTTTGGTAGTTCCTTAATGGTTGTTAGAGTGGGGGGCCTCACTACTTATCTGTCTGTTGGTAAGAAGCCCTCCTTCAGTTTCTTGCTATGTGGACTTCTTCATACGGCAGCTCACAACACATCTTGCTTCATCAGAGTAAGCATGAAAGAAGAGCCACAGAGAGAGACAGACAGACAGACTGAGACAGAGACAGAGACTGGAGAGAGGGAACATGCAAGCCAGGTGGAAACTACCATCTTTTATTACCTAATCTTGAATGAAACATCCCATCACTTTGCATGTTAGTAGCAAACCACCAAGTGTCAGATAGCTGGCAAATCAATAACAAGATCTTCAGCTGAGTTGAATCTGCCTGATAGCATTTAAAATTGTATGTTTAATTTTTGCTATGGCTTGAATGTTTGTGTTTCCCCAAA
This sequence comes from Rhinopithecus roxellana, assembly GCF_007565055.1. Lineage (NCBI taxonomy): Eukaryota > Metazoa > Chordata > Mammalia > Primates > Cercopithecidae > Rhinopithecus > Rhinopithecus roxellana. The sequence continues at coordinate 22,954,393 of NC_044553.1, forward strand.
TTTATATTCTGAAACCTTAATCTTCAATGTGGTGGTATTTGGAGATGGGGCCGTTGGAAGGCAATTAGGTCATGAGAGTTGAGCTCTCATGATGGGATTAGTGCCCTCATAAAGAAAAGTCACAAGAGAATTCACTTCCCTCCAATCTCTTCCATGTGAGGACAACAAGGCTTCCATCTGTAAACTAGGAAGAGGGCCTTCACTAGGAAAATAATCAGTATTCACCTTGATCTTGAAAGCCTTGAACTTCCCAGCCTCCAGAACTGTGAGAAATAAACATTTGTGGTTTATACCACTAAGTCTATGGTATTTTTGTTATAGCAGCCTGAACTGAATAAGGCAGTTTTAAATAAGATATTTTGAACGATTGTTATTTAAAATATACTTTTAAAAATTGATGTATTGTGTTATAATTCAAACAATAAATATTTTTTCAGAGTGAAAAAGAGACTTAAATATTGATTTGTGATTCAAATATTAAGATTTATTTTAACTAAAAGAATATTTGATAGTCCAAGATATTATTTTAAAATATCAGGTCTATTTTTCCAGATCACTGTGACAACTTGAACATTATTAATCATAGTAGTTGACATTGACATTATATGAAATTTGATTAATAAGAATAAGCTAGCATTGTCTGACTCATAGTTCACCAAGAAGATATGCTTGAAAAATGTGGGCACTGCTGAAATAATTTCTTTTGTTGGGAGAAATATCAATCGCAAAATAAGAGTGGCAAGCCATCATCTTTATCATTTGTCTTGGATAAGCAACTCTTTCCTATTCATAGTATTTATTGAAAGCCTTTCAAATTGTTTAACTAATCAAATCATTGCTAGAAACATGTGCATTATTTTTAGCTGATAAGCAGTATAAAATGAACAGATTTTCATTTCATCTGGACTTCCTTTAATTGAATGCCTTTAGAATGAATGAGACAATTGTTCATATAATTATGAAAAAAATTTTACTTTCCATGGGACTTTGTTTATAAGTCTTCTTTAATTTTTGAAATACGAGTCAGATGTTGTCTTAATTGATTCTTTCAATAATCTTTTGAAGTGGATGAGGTAGCTATTGTATTTAAACTTCAGTTCTTCCTGTGAAATTAAATTAAAATGAAGTCATTCTTTCTGAAGAAAAATAATTCACATTCCACCATGTATAACATTTTAAAGTTTTCTGTCTTGCAGTTAAGATGATTCATTTTAAACTAGTAATCTTTATTGTTCAATCATCCCTGGAGAATTAAGAGCATTAATATACAATATCATCCCTCTGCAAAGCTCCTATTTGTATCTAGACTTCTTGGTGTTGATGATTGCCAGTGTTTCTTTCACATTCTCTAACGACATACACTTGTGAAGGAAAATAAATCTTGGGACCCCAGACTTATTAAGCCAAAGGGAAAAGCCAAGCTGGGAACTGGGTCACGCAAACCTGTCTCTCCCTTTTCGTTCCTAAGTAAGATGGTTACAAGATGAAAAGCTACACACCTTCCTCATATTTTGCCAAGGAAATTCTTAGTGAGCTCTAAGATATTTACCCTAAAGTATTTCTGTTAAAATTCACCATGGCAATGTAAATGCCGTGGATAGCTTATCCTTACAGATGCAGTCATCCCTCTGCCCACCTGGCACAAATGTATATCTGATTGTTCCCCTGCCCCATTTATCTTTGTTGGCTTACGTAAAAACACAGATTCCCTGCATTTTCCCCTATTTGTCTATGCTACCTTATGTAAAAATGCAGATTCACTGAGCCAGACAAAAGCATGAATATGTTCCTTCTAGTCCCCTCTTACATGAAAATTGTGTACTTCTCCACATCTAACCCTTTATATAGACTGTTGTGCCTATAAAACTTCAGGGCATTTGATTAAGAATAGCTACCATAACGAGTGCCATGTGGCTTATGGAGGAGTAAGCAATGAGTGACTTTAGATTGGTTTGGCATAGACAAATGGAGCCTGCCATGATTATTCCCCATAGGGATAGTATGAGGAAACGGTAGGCTATGTATTCTGTCGTGGAATTAAGGATTAGCGTGAACCATATCGTTCCATAGCTTCCTAATTTTAGGAGTACTGCTCTAAATACTATTAAGCTGGCAATGGGGGCTTCTACGTGGGCTTCAGGGAGTCACAGGTGGAGTCCAGAGAGAGGCATTTTTACCAAAAATGCCATGATGTATGCTAGTTATAGAAGTTTACCGGATCAGGAGGTTGCCAATTCTTGGGAAGTGTATGTTGTTATTAATATGTTTAGTAAGCTGAACACATTTTGAGTATAGATAAGTGCTACGAGCAAAGGTAAGGATCCTACCGGTGTATAAAATAAGAAATATAAGTCTGTGTTAAGGCTTTCTGTTTGATCACCTCAACGAGTAATAATAATTATGGTGGGGACTAGCATGGCTTCAAAGAGAATATAAAATATGATATGTGGCTGTGAATGTTATAATTAAAGATATCTGTAGAGAAATTAACATTAAGGTATAAAGCTTTTTTTTGCAGGAATGATTCTTTGGATAGATGATATTGGCTTGCTAAAATTATAAGGAGCGGTAACCAGTATTAGAATTCAGTAACCAGAATTAGAAGGGGTGATGACAGTGGATCAGGAAAGAAAGTTAATGAGAAGTTGGATGAGTCATCATTAACCTGGTTGAAGAGAAGCAGGCTCATGAGACTGATGAGTCAACTGCGGGAGGCTGTATTAATTCAGACCATAGAGTTCTTAGAGCATCATGTTATTGGGAGTAGTATAATTGTTGGGATAATAATTTTTAGCATTGGAGTAAATTCAGGCTTTGTGCATAATCTAGACCATAGTTACTGGAAGCCATAACCAGTAAGCCTAAACCTACAGTGGCTTCACAGGCTGCAAAAACTAAAAGGATAATAGGTATTATGGATGCTAGTGTGAAATGCATGTTTAAAGTTATGAGAGTACTTATGATAAATATTGATAGTATTATGCCTTCTAGGCATAGTAAGGATGATATCAGGTGGGATCAATAGATTATTACCCCTATTAAAGACATAATGAAAGGTAATGTAATGTTAATATAAATAGAGGGCATTTGGTAATTACGATCTACCATAATTTAATGAGTCGAAATCATTTATTTTGACTTAAACTAATTATCAACTCAGTTCATTCTAATCCTTTTTGGGTTCATTCATAGGCTAAGCCTAAGATTAAAATGATAACTAATATGAGGGCTGCCCTAATTATTACTTTTAGGTTGGTTGTCTGAAAAACTCATGGTAGGCATAGTAGTAGGGCAATTTCTAGATCATAGACGAGAAATGTGTGGCTACTAGGAAAAACTTCATAGAAAAGGGGAGGAAGGTAGAGCCTATTGGGTGAAACTCACATTCATAGGGGCTAGATTTTGTTGCTAGGGCTAATGTTAGATTAATTACTCTTTTTCACGTAATACCGAAGCTAATTGATTGGAAATCAATTAGATTGTGCTATTTTATACTAACAGAGTAAGATCCTCATCAATAGATAGAAACATATAGGAATAGACATAATACATCTACAAAGTGTCAGTACCAGGCAGTGGCTTCAAATCCAAAATGGTGGTTGGATGTGAGGTGAAATTTTAGTTGGCGGAATAGGCAGACAGTAAGAAATGTCGATCCGATAATAACATGAAGAATGTTGAGATGTAAACCCCACTGGAGATAGTGAAAGGGGCTTTGAAATACTCTGAGGCTTGTAGAAGTGTAAAGTAAACACCTAGGGCAATTGTGATGGACAGTACCTGAAGTATGTGTCTTTGGTTACCTTCTATTAAGTTATGGTGAGCCCAAGTAATTGAAACTCTGGATGGAAGTAAAACAGATGTATTACTTCTAGAGAGGGACTTCTAGAGAGTTAAGAGGGTAAATGCCTGTTGGAGGCCAGCATCTTCCTAATTCTGGAGTCGGGGCTAGGCTAGAATGGTAGAATGCTCAAAAAAAGCCGGCGAAAAAGAACACCTCTGAAAGAATGAATAAGATTATTCTGTATCGAAGGTCTTTTTGGACGATTGATGTATGGTGGCCTTGGAATGTGCCTTCTTGGATAACATCACATCATCATTGATGTGTTGTTAATGTATTGGTTAATAGGCCTAGAGTTAGTTAGGAGGGGAGTAGAGTTAAAATGAAATCATATGGCCTGGCCGGATGTTATCAGCAGTGCTGCAAGGGCTCCCGTTAGTGGTCAGGGGCTAGGGTTAACTATGTGGTAAGCATGAGTTTGGTGGATCATTATGTGTTGTCGTGTAGGCAGAAACTTACTAGGAGTGCAAAGACATAGGTTAGAATAAGGGCTATAGCAAAATCAAGGATGGTTAGTAAAACTAGAATAATAAATGTAATTGAAGCTGTGGGTAAACTAATAGTTGGTAATACTAGTGTAGTTTCTCCAGTTAAGTGCATTAGTAGGTGGCCAGCCGTAATGTTGGCTGTTAATCATACAGCTAGTGCTATTGGTTTAATGAATAGGCTAATAGTATCAATGATTACTAATATGAGGATAAGTGGGATAGGTGTGCCTTGTGGTAGGAAGTGGGTTAAGAAAGCTTTTGTCTTAAAGTGGATGCTGGTGATCACTGCTCCAGCTCACAAAGGAATTGCTGTTCCTAAGTTTATTGATAATTAAGTAGTTGGTGTAAATGAATGAGGTAGAAGTCCAAAAAGATTAGTTGAACCAATAAAGAGAATCAGGGAAATTAACATAAGGGATCAGGTTCTTCTCTTGATATTATGCATTGTTATTATTTGTTTAAATACAAATTGGATTAGTCACTGTTGAATAGAAGTCAGTGAGTTGTTGTCTAATGGCTAAGGGTAGGAAGTAGCATAGTGGGAAATAAAATAATTAAGGTTGAGATAGGTAGACCTAATATTTGTTGGGATAATGAAAGAGGCAAATACATTTTCATTTATTTTAATTCTCAAGGGGTTGAGTGTTTTTGAGTCTTGATTGCTTTTGGTGTGGGATTCATAGGGTAAATAAAACTTGAGACTTTTAATTGAAGAATGATGAATAGAATTATGATTGGATAAAATAGTAATGAGTCACATGGATGTGTCTAGTTGAGGCATTTTACTGCAGGGGAGTTTGGAAACCTCAATCTTTAACATAAAAGGTTAATGCTAATTAGCCTTACGGTGACATTGGAGTATGGATATAGATCAGGTTTCAAAGCATTTTAGGGGGACTAATTCTGGAACAATGGGTACAAAGCTGTGGTTGAATCCACAGATTTCTGAGCATTGGCCTTAGTAAAGGCCTGGCCATGTGGCGGTCAAGGTCGTTTGGTTTAAGCGCCTGGGGATTGCATCTGTTTTGAGGCCCAGTGATGGGATGGCTCATGAGTATAGAACATCTGATGAGACTGATACACGAATAGGAATTTCTGTTAGGAGAACTACTCGATTGTCAAATTTGAAGAGTCATAGTTCTCCTAGTTTTAAGGCTGTTGTAGGGGTTATGTAAGACTCGAAGCCTAAGTCCTCATAATCTGTATATTCATAAATTCAATATCACTGATGGCCAATTGTTTTGACAGTGAGAGAGGGGTTATTAATTCCATCTAATCATATATAGGATACATTGAGATGGGAAGGCAATTAAAATTAGGATAATAGCGAGTGAGATCTTCCATATAGTTTCCACTTCATGGGCATCTGTAGTGCTAATGTGTGTTAATTTTGTTGTCAGTATGAGGGAAATATAGAGAACTAGAGAACTAATTAGGAAAACAATTATAAGAGTGTGGTCATGAAAATTAAATAATAATTCTATAATAGGAGATATAGCATCTTGAAGACCTAATTGAAATGGATGAGTCATTAAGACATATAAGGTTTTAACCTATAAATTAACTTTGACAAAGTTATGTAATAGTTTTACCAATATCTCATGGAAAAAGTCATAGAGGTTATGAGATTGGCTTGAAACCAGTTTTTGGGGTTCAATTCCTTCCTTTCTCCCTTTAAATTTGGAGCCTTCAAAGCCATCTTTGGAGAAAGGGATAGACCTGTCTTCTGGGAGTGCATCCTTAACTTTGGCAAATAAACCTCCTGAAATGACTGAGACTTGTCTCGTCATTTTTCTCAACTGACATAACCAAAATTCTTTTGGAAGGTAAAGCCAGTTGGTATTATAGCCATTATCTTCTACACACAGACTGTGTATGCTTACATAATGTTCTTGTCAAATGTACAACTTGATAAAATTGTTTTGTTTAGTACCATTGATTATGAGGATTAAAGTTGTTATAAAGAGATTATTAGCAAAGTCAATTCAGGCATGGATAATTTATTAATATGGATAATTTATTAATTCAACACATTATGGATAATTTATTGATTTTTTTAGTAAATGGATAATTTATTAATTCAACACATTATGTTATATAAAGGGGATTATAAAAAGAGGAAGCAAATATATTCATAACAAATCATCATGAAATTCAAACCTGGCAATATTTTATGTTACACTTTGAGCATAAGTGACAGTCTTTGCAGCTCTTGTTCCAAAATAAAGGTAAATGATTTGGAAATTCAACAAATAAATAAAATCTTCTTAATCTTATATTATGTGTTAGTCTCTGCTCCTTCCTTGCAAATTTATCTGGACAAATAGATTTAATAGAACAAGTAATGCATGACTATACTTTATACAGCCACAGAATAAAAAACTTAGAAATAAAACTAATGTTTAATAAAATAGACTTTTTGATGTATATTCCATTTTGTGTTACTTATCCTGTATTACTTAATGTTTTGATATGCTAAAGCAACATACAAAAAAATAAAACATCCCAGTGAGATGAGCCTCGCTTTACCTAGTGGAAAAAACAGATTATTATCAATTTTAGTTAATATGGTATAAGTTAAAAACTAAATATTTAATAATTTTAGTGTAGTGCACAGATCAAGATTGTATAAGAATTTCTATATTGTAGTAAAATGTTTTCTTTTACTTCATTTTATTATCAATAATTTTTTAAAATACAAGGTTTAAATAATCAGATTAAATATACTAATATTAAAATTATAAAAACATATTACTCTTCAGTTTTTATTTAAATAGTTTACAAGGTCCATTAGACTTTTGAGATTTGTGAGACTACATTATAATTAAACAAGCACATTCAAAGTAAACTTTGAAAGGGCTGTTACCCTATGAAATCCCCCATGGAGCCTATGAACCCCAAAAATTTGAGACAGGTCTCAGTTAATTTAGAAAGTTTATTTTGCCAAGGTGGAGGACACACACCATGACACAGACTCAGAAGGTCCTGATGACATGTGCCCAAGATAGTAGGGGCACAACCTGGTTGTATACGTTTTAGGGAGACATGAGACATCAATCAATATGTGTAAGATGTACACTGGTTCAGTCCAGAAAGGTGAGAAAACTCAAGGTGAAGGCAAGACAAACAAGGTAGGGAGGGGGCTTCCGGGTCATAGGTAGATAAGAGACAAATGCTTGTATTCTTTTGAGTCTCTGATTAGTCTCTCCAAATGAGGCAATCAGATATGCATTTATCTCAGTGAGTAGAGGGGTGACTTTGAGTAGAATGAGAGGCAAGTTTGTCCTAAGCAGTTACCAGCTTGACTTTTCCCTTTAGTTTAGTGATTTTGGCCCCCAAGATTTATTTTCCTTTCACAAACAGAACTAAATAATAAGTAGTAATAAGTAGTAAAGAAACATGAAATCAAATAATTTAAAACTGTATAAAATTCAATATATCTTGAATTAATTTTGACCACTGAAATATTTTGTTGCAATTCTCCCTTATAAATACATACATTAAAATGTTTTCAGATAGCTAAAGAATTAATGTTAGAAATACTTGTACTATGACAAAAAATATTTTCAATTCAGATACACTTTTTTTTTTTTCAGGTACACTTTTTTTTTTTTTTTCCTCCCTCCTCCCCCATCCCCCCTCCCCATGATAGGCCCCAGTGCGTGATGTTCCCCTTCCCGAGTCCAAGTGATGTCATTGTTCAGTTCCCACCTATGAGTGAGAACATGCGGTGTTTGGTTTTCTCTTCTTGTGATAGTTTGCTAAGAATGATGGTTTCCAGCTGCATCCATGTCCCTACAAAGGACGCAAACTCATCCTTTTTTATGGCTGCATAGTATTCCATGGTGTATATGTGCCACATTTTCTTAATCCAGTCTGTCACAGATGGACATTTGGGTTGATTCCAAGTCTTTGCTATTGTGAATAGTGCCGCAATAAACATACGTGTACATGTGTCTTTGTAGTAGAATAATTTATAATCCTTTGGGTATATACCCAGTAGTGGGATGGCTGAGTCATATGGTACATCTAGTTCTAGATCCTTGAGGAATTGCCATACTGTTTTCCATAATGGTTGAACTAGTTTACAATCCCACCAACAGTGTAAAAGTGTTCCTATTTCTCCACATCCTCTCCAACACCTGTTGTTTCCTGACTTCTTAATGATTGCCATTCTAACTGGTGTGAGATGGTATCTCATTGTGGTTTTGATTTGCATTTCTCTGATGGCGAGTGACGATGAGCATTTTTTCATGTGTCTGTTGGCTGTATGAATATCTTCTTTTGAGAAATGTCTGTTCATATCCTTTCCCCACTTTTTGATGGGGTTGTTTGTTTTTTTCTCGTATATTTGTTTGAGTTCTTTGTAGATTCTGGATATTAGCCCTTTGTCAGATGAGTAGGTTGCAAAAATTTTCTCCCATTCTGTAGGTTGCCTATTCACTCTGATGGTAGTTTCTTTTGCTGTGCAAAAGCTCTTTAGTTTAATTAGATCCCATTTGTCAATTTTGGCTTTTGCTGCCGTTGCTTTTGGTGTTTTAGACATGAAGTCCTTGCCCATGCCTATGTCCTGAATGGTACTACCTAGATTTTCTTCTAGGGTTTTTATGGTATTAGGTCTAACATTTAAGTCTCTAATCCATCTTGAATTAATCTTCGTATAAGGGGTAAGGAAAGGATCCAGTTTCAGCTTTCTACTTATGGCTAGCCAATTTTCCCAGCACCATTTATTAAATAGGGAATCCTTTCCCCATTTCTTGTGTCTCTCAGGTTTGTCAAAGATCAGATGGCTGTAGATGTGCGGTATTATTTCTGAGGACTCTGTTCTGTTCCATTGGTCTATAGCTCTGTTTTGGTACCAGTACCATGCTGTTTTGGTTACTGTAGCCTTGTAGTATAGTTTGAAGTCAGGTAGCGTGACGCCTCCAGCTTTGTCCTTTTGACTTAGGATTGTCTTGGCAATGCGGGCTCTTTTTTGGTTCCATATGAACTTTAAAGCAGTTTTTTCCAATTCTGTGAAGAAACTCATTGGTAGCTTGATGGGGATGGCATTGAATCTATAAATAACCTTGGGGAGTATGGCCATTTTCACGATATTGATTCTTCCTATCCATGAGCATGGTATGTTCTTCCATTTGTTTGTGTCCTCTTTGATTTCACTGAGCAGTGGTTTGTAGTTCTCCTTGAAGAGGTCCTTTACATCCCTTGTAAGCTGGATTCCTAGGTATTTTATTCTCTTTGAAGCAATTGTGAATGGAAGTTCATTCCTGATTTGGCTCTCTGCTTGTCTGTTACTGGTGTATAAGAATGCTTGTGATTTTTGCACATTAATTTTGTATCCTGAGACTTTGCTGAAGTTGCTTATCAGCTTAAGGAGATTACACTTTTTAACACACAATAATTGTATGTGAGGAATGATGTTAACAAGTTGGTAGAACAGAAAGCCCCAGACCGTTTCCCTCCAAAGATGATTGATTTAACAGCAATGTATTTCCAAAAACCTTTCATAGAAACTTCAGAAACCAGTTAAGAATTTGTAATCCACCAAGCAAGCAAATAAGCCAAGAATAGCCACACTGGAAGGAGTAAGAAAAACTGTTGCATTTTCTCTTTGATGGCCCTTCCCTAATCTGGCACAGGAACAACCAGGAGAAAATGTTCAACTTACAGCTATTCTCTTGTGAGGAAATGTGAAGAGTGGGTCTCATGTCCAATGTCCTGGTGTTTGGGGGTCTGCAGAAGGAACTGGTTTCTGTGATGACTGATTTGTAGCATAGATGGAGAAGTGGCATAATTTGGATGGCTGGAGGCTTCTGAGAACAGAGGAGAGATTGGTGGATTCTTGAAACACAATAGAACCTGGACTACTGTAGATAGACACCAGAGGGAGGAAGACAACATGATCTGCTAAAAATTAAACTTTGCAACTTTTCTGATTGGAAAGTTAGATCTGCAAGCCAAGAGAAGTTATGTGTCCAGAAAAAGTTGGAGAGGGCTCCACAATATTAAGTTGGATTGATTAGTGAAACTTCCACTGTGTGAATCCAGTCCATGAAGACTGAGAGAGGTAACTGTTTTTTTCAGTGCCAAAATCCCAGTAAAATTTAACAAGACATGTGAAGAAACAGGAAAATCTGATCAAATCAAAAGAAAAAGAAACCTCCAGAAAACTATCCTAAAGAAGTGAAGATCTAGGAACTACTTGACAAAGAATTCAAAGCAACCATTTTAAAGAAACTCAATGAGCTAACAGAGAACAGATAGATAAGTAAAATCAGGAAAATAATGCACTAACAATGCAATAGAAGCTATATCAAAGAACCAAACAAATTCTGAAGCTGAATAATGCAATAACTTAAAGAATTTATTAGAAATGTTTAACAGCAGACTTGATCATGTGGAAAAAAGAATCAACAAACTTAAAGATAGGTGATCCAAAATTAGCACTCAGAGGAACAAAAAAATGTATGAAGAAATGTGAAGAAAGGCTAAGGAAGTTATGGTACACCATCAGGCAGAACAATACATGAATTATGGATGTATAAGAAGAGAAAAGGGTGCAGAGAGCTTATTGGAAGAAATGGTGGCTCAAAACTTCCCAAATCTGAGGAAAGAAATGGACATTCACATTTGAGAAGTTTAATGTACTGTGACTAGGATAAACTCAAGAAGGCCAGTACCAAGACAGGTTATAATCAAACTGTCAAATGTCAAGACAAAGAGAGAATCCTGAAAGAAGTATAAGAAAAGCAATTTGTTACATAAAATAGAACTTCCATAAGATAATCAATAAAGGAAATAATAAACATTAGAACAGAAACAAACAAGACACAGAGCAGAAAACAATAGAAAAAAATCAACAAAACCAAGAAATGATTTTTTGAAAAGAACAACAAATATGAGAAATCTTTAGATTAATTAAAAACAAAAGAGAGAAGATTCAAATAATAAAAACTAGAAGTGAAAGAGGAGACATAACAATGCCACAGAAATAAAACGAATTTATCAGACTGTCGTGAACAATGGGCCAACAAATTGGACAACTCAGAAGAAATAGATAAATTCCTCAATATGTACAACCTGCTATGAGTGAATCATGAAGAAATAAAAAATCTGGATAGACCTATAAATAGTAAGGAGATTGAATCAATAAACAGAAACCTTCCAACAGTAAAAATGCCAGGACTACATGACTTCACTGGTGAAATCTATCAATCATTTAAAGAGAGATTAACAGAATCATTTTCAAAGTCTTTTAAAAACTGAAGAAGAGAGAACATATTCTCATTATATGAGGCCAGTTTTACCCAAAGTCAGACAAAGATCCTACAAAAACAAAACAGAACAAAACAAAAAACACTATAGGCCAATATCCCCTGATGAATGTTGATGCAAAAATTCTGAGCAGAATACTAGCAAATCAATTCAAAAGTACACTAAAAGAATTATACAATCATAAACAAATGGAATATTAATATATTCTTGGAATGAAAAGATAGCTCAACATGTGAGAATCAATGTATAAAGCACATTAATAGAATGAAGGTCAAAAACTTCATGATTATCTCAAATCATGCAGAAAAAGCATTTGACAAAATTCAACATCGTTTCATGGTACAAAAACTCATCTCATTAGAAATGGAAGGAAATTACCTCAATGTAACACATGTTACATATGAAAAGCCCACAGCTAGCATTACACTTAATGGTGAAAAACAGAGTTTTCCTCTAAGATCAAGAACAAGGCAAGGATGCCTACTCTTACCACTTTTATTAAACATAATACTGGAAGTCTTAGAGCTATTAGAATAGAGAAAGAAATAAAATAAGTCCAAATGGAAATGGCAGAAGTAAAATTATCTGTTTGCAGATGATATGATCTTACACATAGACAGCATAAGGTTCCACAAATAGATCTATTAGAATCAATAAACAAATTAAGTAAAGTTATAGATACAAAATAAACACCTCCAAAGTAGTAGTTTTTGTTTGTTTGTTTGTTTGTTTGTTTGAGATGGAGTGTCGCTCTGTCGCCAGGCTGGAGTGAAAAGGTGCGATCTTGGCTCAATGCAATCTCTGCCTCCCAGGTTCAAGTGATTCTCCTGCCTCAATCACCCAGTTAGGTGGGATTACAGGCGTGCACCACCACAGCTAGCTATTTTTTGTATTTTTTGTAGAAACGGGGTTTCACCATGCTGGCCAGGCTGATCTCCATCTCCTGAACTAGTGATCCAACCACCTTGGCCTCCCAAAGTTCTGGGATTACAGGCATGAGCCACCACACCTGGTGTGGTGGTTTTTAATACATGTACAATTAATAATCCAAAAAGAAAATTATTAAAACAATACCATTTCTAATAGCATAAAAAATAATAAAACATTTAGGAATAAAGTTAACGAAGCAGGCAAAAGACTTATATACTGAAAACTGTAGAATATTGCTAAATGAAATTAAAGTCATAAGTGAATGGAAAGGCATTCCCTGTTCATACATGGAATATTTAATATCATCAAAATATTTATACTACCCAAAGCAATCTACAGTTTCAATGCAATTCTTGACAAAATCCCAGTGACACCTTTTGCAGAAAAAAAAAAAAGAAAAAACTAAAGGATTCACACTTCCTAATGTCAAAACGTGTGCAAAGCTATTCTAATTAAAACAGTATGAGCTGGGCACAGTGGTGTGTGCCTGTAGTCCCAACCACAAGCAAAATGGCTAAATTCTGTCTTACCCTGGAGATGAGTGTTTGAGTCTGTTATGTATTTTGCATGTGAATGGAAAGATTGGAGGGTAATTGGAGAAGTGTATTGTCAATATGATGTCTTTTATAATTTAAATCAGTACTCCTAATTTGCAGAGAAATTTCAGAAATGATTATTACTTCCCATGATTCATGCTGGAAGCCAGTTGAATAAGTTTAAATGTTTGTCTGAGACTATAGCAAAGTCCATTTAAAATGTTACCTACTACTAAATAACAAACTACCCCAAATCCCAGTGATTAAAACAATAAGAATTTAGCATTTGTTGGAAAACTCTAGAAGATGGCCAAATAGGAACAGCTCCAGTCTCCAACTCCCAGCGTGAGCAACACAGAAGACTGGTGATTTCTGCATTTTCAACTGAGGTGCTGGGGTCATCTCCCTGGGGAGTGCCGGACAATCGGTGCTGGTCAGCTGCTGCAGCCCGACCAGCGACAGCTGAAGCAGGGCGAGGCATTGCCTCACCTGGGAAGTGCAAGGGGGAAGGGAATCCCTTTTCCTAGCCACGGGAACTGAGACACACAACACCTGGAAAATCGGGTAATTCCCACACCAATACTGCGCTTTAAGCAAACAGGCACACCAGGTGATTATACCCACACCTGGCCAGGAGGGTCCCACGGCCACGGAGCCTCCCTCATTGCTAGCACAGCAGTCTGCGATCTAACCGCAAGGCAGCAGCAAGGCTGGGGGAGGGGCACCCGCCATTGCTGAGGCTTAAGTAGGTAAACAAAGCTGCTGGGAAGCTCGAACTGGGTGGAGCTCACAGCAGCTCAAGGAAACCTGCCTGCCTCTGTAGACTCCACCTCTGGGGACAGGGCACAGCTAAACAACAAAAGGGGAAGCAGCAGAGGCCTGTGCAGAGGCGAACGACTCTGTCTGACAGCTTTGAAGAGAGCAGTGGATCTCCCAACACGGAGGTTGAGAGCTGAGAAGGGACAGACGGCCTGCTCAAGTGGATCCCTGACCCCTGAGTAGCCTAACTGGGAGACATCCCCCACTAGGGGCAGTCCGACACCCCACACCTCACAGGGTGGAGTACACCCCTGAGAGGGAGCTTCCAAAGTAAGAATCAGACAGGTACACTCGCTATTCAGCAATATTCTATCTTCTGCAACCTCTGCTGCTGATACCCTGGCAAGCAGGGTCTGGAGTGGACCTCAAGCAATCTTCAACAAACCTACAGCTGAGGGTCCTGACTATTAGAAGGAAAACTGTCAAACAGGAAGAACACCTATACCAAAACCCCATCAGTACGTCACCATCATCAAAGACCAGAGGCAGATAAAACCACAAAGATGGGGAAGAACCAGGGCAGAAAAGCTGGAAATTCAAAAAATAAGAGCGCATCTCCCCCTGCAAAGGAGCACAGCTCATCGCCAGCAATGGATCAAAGCTGGTCAGAGAATGACTTTGACAAGATGAGAGAAGAAGTCTTCAGTCCATCAACCTTCTCAGAGCTAAAGGAGGAATTATGTACCCAGCGCAAAGAAACTAAAATCTTGAAAAAAGAGTGGAAGAATTGATAGCTAGAATAATTAATGCAGAGAAGGTCATAAATGAAATGACAGAGATGAAAACCATGACACGAGAAATACGTGACAAATCCACAAGCTTCAGTAACTGACTCGATCAACTGGAAGAAAGAGTATCAGCAATTAAGGATCAAATGAATGAAATGAAGCGAGAAGAGAAACCAAAAGCAAAAAGAAGAAAAAGAAATGAACAAAGCCTGCAAGAAGTATGGGATTATGTAAAAAGACCAAATCTACGTCTGATTGGGGTGCCTGAAAGTGAAGGGGAAAATGGAACCAAGTTGGAAAACACTCTTCAGGATATCATCCAGGAGAACTTCCCCAACCTAGTAGGGCAGGCCATCATTCAAATTCAGGAAGTACAGAGAACACCACAAAGATACTCCTCCAGAAGAGCAACTCCAAGACACATAATTGCCAGATTTCCCAAAGTTGAAATGAAGGAAAAAATCTTAAGGGCAGCCAGAGAGAAAGGTCGGGTTACCCACAAAGGGAAGCCCATCAGACTAACAGCAGACCTCTTGGCAGAAACTCTACAAGCCAGAAGAGAGTGGGGGCCAATATTCAACGTTCTTAAAGAAAAGAATTTTCAACCCAGGATTTCATATCCAGCCAAACTAAGTTTCATAAGTGAAGGAGAAATAAAATCCTTTACAGATAAGCAAATGCTTAGAGATTTTGTCACCACCAGGCCTGCCTTACAAGAGATCCTGAAGGAAGCACTAAACATGGAAAGGAACAACCGGTACCAGCCATTGCAAAAACATGCCAAAATGTAAAGACCATCGAGGCTAGGAAGAAACTGCATCAACTAACGAGCAAAATAACCAGTTAATATTATAATGGCAGGATCAGGTTCACACATAACAATATTAACCTTAAATGTTAATGGACTAAATGCTCCAATTAAAAGACACAGACTGGCAAACTGGATAAAGAGTCAAGACCCATCAGTCTGTTGTATTCAGGAGACCCATCACACATGCAGAGACATACATAGGCTCAAAATAAAGGGACGGAGGAAGATCTACCAAGCAAATGGAGAACAAAAAAAAAGCAGGGGTTGCAATCCTAGTCTCTGATAAAATAGACTTTAAACCATCAAAGATCAAAAGAGACAAAGAAGGCCATTACATAATGGTAAAGGGATCAATTCAACAGGAAGAGCTAACTCTCCTAAATATATATGCACCCAATACAGGAGCACCCAAATTCATAAAGCAAGTCCTTAGAGACTTACAAAGAGACTTAGACTCCCATACAATAATAATGGGAGATTTCAACACTCCACTGTCAACATTAGACAGATCAACGAGACAGAAAGTTAACAAGGATATACAGAAATTGAACTCATCTGTGCACCAAGCGGACCTAATAGACATCTATAGAACTCTCCACCCCAAATCAACAGAATATACATTCTTCTCAGCACCACATCACATTTATTCCAAAATTGACCATATAATTGGAAGTAAAGCACTCCTTAGCAAATGTACAAGAACAGAAATTATAACAAACTGTCTCTCAGACCACAGTGCAATCAAACTAGAACTCAGGACTAAGAAACTCAATCAAAACCGCTCAACTACATGGAAACTGAACAACCTGCTCCTGAATGACTACTGGGTACATAACGAAATGAAGGCAGAAATAAATATGTTCTTTGAAACCAATGAGAACAAAGATACAACATACCAGAATCTCTGGGACACATTTAAAGCAGTGTGTAGAGGGAAATTTATAGCACTAAATGCCCACAAGAGAAAGCTGGAAAGATCTAAAATTGACACTCTAACATCACAATTAAAAGAACTAGAGAAGCAAGAGCAAACACATTCAAAAGCTAGCAGAAGGCAAGAAATAACTAAGATCAGAGCAGAACTGAAGATGATAGAGACACAAAAAACCCTCCAAAAAATCAATGAATCCAGGAGTTGGTTTTTTGAAAAGATCAACAAAATTGACAGACCGCTAGCAAGACTAATAAAGAAGAAAAGAGAGAAGAATCAAATAGATGCAATAAAAATTGATAAAGGGGATATCACCACCAACCCCACAGAAATACAAACTACCATCAGGGAATACTATAAACACCTCTATGCAAATAAACTAGAAAATCTAGAAGAAATGGATAATTTCCTGGACACTTACACTCTTCCAAGACTAAACCAGGAAGAAGTTGAATCCCTGAATAGACCAATAGCAGGCTCTGATATTGAGGCAATAATTAATAGCCTACCAATCAAAAAAAGTCCAGGACCAGATGGATTCACAGCTGAATTCTACCAGAGGTACAAGGAGGAGCTGGTACCATTCCTTCTGAAACTATTCCAATCAATAGAAAAAGAGGGAATCCTCCCTAACTCATTTGATGAGGCCAACATCATCCTGATACCAAAGCCTGGCAGAGACACAACAAAAAAAGAGAATTTTAGACCAATATCCCTGATGAACATCGATGCAAATATCCTCAATAAAATACTGGCAAACCGGATACAGCAGCACATCAAAAAGCTTATCCACCATGATCAACTGGGCTTCATCCCTGGGATGCAAGGCTGGTTCAACATTTGCAAATCAATAAGCGTAATCCAGCATATACACAGAACCAAAGACAAGAACCACATGATTATCTTAATAGATGCAGAAAAGGCTTTTGACAAAATTCAATGGCCCTTCACGCTAAAAACGCTCAATAAATTCGGTATTGATGGAATGTACCTCAAAATAATAAGAGCTATTCATGACAAACCCACAGCCAATATCATACTGAATGAGCAAAAACTGGAAAAATTCCCTTTGAAAACTGGCACAAGAGAGGGATGCCCTCTCTCACCACTCCTATTCAACATGGTGTTGGAAGTCCTGGCTAGGGCAATCAGGCAAGAGAAAGAAATCAAGGGTATTCAGTTAGGAAAAGAAGAAGTCAAATTGTCCCTGTTTGCAGATGACATGATTGTATACTTAGAAAACCCCATCGTCTCAGCCCAAAATCTCCTTAAGCTGATAAGCAACTTCAGCAAAGTCTCAGGATACAAAATTAATGTGCAAAAATCACAAGCATTCTTACACACCAGTAACAGACAGAGAGCCAAATCATGAATGAACTTCCATTCACAATTGCTTCAAAGAGAATAAAATACCTAGGAATCCAACTTACAAGGGATGTAAAGGACCTCTTCAAGGAGAACTACAAACCACTGCTCAGTGAAATCAAAGAGGACACAAACAAATGGAAGAACATACCATGCTCATGGATAGGAAGAATCAATATCGTGAAAATGGCCATACTGCCCAAGGTTATTTATAGATTCAATGCCATCCCCATCAAGCTACCAAAGAGTTTCTTCACAGAATTGGAAAAAACGGCTTTAAAGTTCATATGGAACCAAAAAAGAGCCCGCATTGCCAAGACAATCCTAAGTCAAAAGAACAAAGCTGGAGGCATCACGCTACCTGACTTCAAACTATACTACAAGGCTACAGTAACCAAAACAGCATGGTACTGGTACCAAAACAGAGATATAGACCAATGGAACAGAACAGAGCCCTCAGAAATAATACCACACATCTACAGCCATCTGATCTTTGACAAACCTGAGAGAAACAAGAAATGGGGAAAGGATTCCCTATTTAATAAATGGTGCTGGGAAAATTGGCTAGCCATAAGTAGAAAGCTGAAACTGGATCCTTTCCTTACTCCTTATATGAAAATTAATTCAAGATGGATTAGAGACTTAAATGTTAGACCTAATACCATAAAAACCCTAGAAGAAAACCTAGGTAGTACCATTCAGGACATAGGCATGGGCAAGGACTTCATGTCTAAAACACCAAAAGCAACGGCAGCAAAAGCCAAAATTGACAAATGGGATCTGATTAAACTAAAGAGCTTCTGCACAGCAAAAGAAACTACCATCAGAGTGAACAGGCAACCTACAGAATGGGAGAAAATTTTTGCAATCTACTCATCTGACAAAGGGCTAATATCCAGAATCTACAAAGAAGTCAAACAAATTTACAAGAAAAAAACAAACAACCCCATCAAAAAGTGGGCAAAGTATATGAACAGACATTTCTCAAAAGAAGACATTCATACAGCCAACAGACACATGAAAAAATGCTCATCATCACTCGCCATCAGAGAAATGCAAATCAAAACCACAATGCAAATCAAAACCACCATCTCACACCAGTTAGAACGGCAATCATTAAAAAAATCAGGAAACAACAGGTGCTGGAGAGGATGTGGAGAAATAGGAACATTTTTACACTGTTGGTGGGATTGTAAACTAGTTCAACCATTATGGAAAACAGTATGGCGATTCCTCAAGGATCTAGAACTAGATGTACCATATGACCCAGCCATCCCACTACTGGGTATATACCCAAAGGATTATAAATCATGCTGCTATAAAGACACATGCACACGTATGTTTATTGCGGCACTATTCACAATAGCAAAGACTTGGAATCAACCCAAATGTCCATCTGTGACAGACTGGATTAAGAAAATGTGGCACATATACACCATGGAATATTATGCAGCCATAAAAAAGGATGAGTTTGCGTCCTTTGTAGGGACATGGATGCAGCTGGAAACCATCATTCTTAGCAAACTATCACAAGAACAGAAAACCAAACACCGCATGTTCTCACTCATAGGTGGGAACTGAACAATGACATCACTTGGACTCGGGAAGGGGAACATCACACATCGGGGCCTATCATGGGGAGGGGGGAGGGGGGAGGGATTGCATTGGGAGTTATACCTGATATAAATGACGGATTGATGGGTGCTGACAAGTTGATGGGTGCAGCACACCAACATGGCACAGGTATACATATGTAACAAACCTGCACGTTATGCACATGTACCCTAGAACTTAAAGTATAATAATAAAAAAAAAAAAGAATTTAGCATTTGTTATGAGTTCACTTATCAATTGGGCAAATTTGCCTGTATGGTCAATTTTGACTGATCTTTTCTGGGCTTTGCTAACGTGTCAGTGATCAGCTGACAGGGTTGGCTAATAGCTTGGCTGGCCAGCTAGGAGGGCCACTCTAATTTGTCTGACTGTAGCCTTGGGTGATGGGTGTGAATAGCCACGAGACTCTTAACATCTAGAAAATTGTTTTTTTAGCCAGCAGTTGAATTTCAAGAGCAACAGGGGACAAAAGCCAAAATTTGGAAGCACTTTGCCAAGTTTCTTTTTAGGTTTTATTAGTACCACCCTGTTGACAAAAGCAAGTGATAAGGATGGCCCAGAGTCAAGAGCTGAAAAGTCATATTGCAAAGGACAAGTATTTAAAGAAGTCTGAACAACTGGGGCAATTCTTGCAATAAATCTTCCATCAATGTATACAATTTCAAGATCCCTCAGGCAATCAGTGGCTATGGGGTCAAGGTACAAACATGCCAGAGTCAGGAAGATACAGGGAAATTTTTAAAGAGTTTTCCAATGAATCAAGTAGAATGAGAACACACTTGTGCTTTGAATTTGCTCTGTCATTCCAGGATTTCTTTTTATCTATGTAAGCTTAGAACAGCAGACTATTGCTTGGAGTTATGGTGTTTCTCTCAACAGTATCAAGGATAATTTTTTAAAAAATAAAAGGTGGCATTAAATTATATTTAACAAAGAAATAAAATCTGTAAACTAATTTTTATATCAACTAGATATTTTTCAAGGTTTCAGGATAAGATTGAAAATGTTTGTCTAAAAGTAAAACTATAATCCACTTATCTAAAATAATTTTCATGAGAAAAGTAAATTTCAATTAAAGGCCTATTGGTTTAGAGAAGAAAAAAATACATGTGTATTTTTAAAAATAGGCACTGATTGATTTAAGCTTGAAAACTGTACTTCTAAAATGGATTTAGACACAGAATGATATGTTCTCAATTTACATATGAGAAGCATTTTGATGCCTAGTTATCCATGAAGTGTTTTTGGAAAAGAAATTTATACTCTCATGAAATGTACTTAAACTTGTACAACTGGGGCTTTTGGAAAGAGACAATTTCCAAAATTGGGGCAGGGGGGAAGTAGTACACTTAATGTGAACTGAGACTTTCAGAAGAATGGATATGTCTCTAGTGAAAATTGGCTAAAAACATAAATTTCATGGAAGTTGGGGAGTATGATGGTGCGATTAATTATTTAAATCAGTAGACATAGAGTAAAGCAGATTACCCTCCATAAATGTGGCTGAACTTCATCTTATGAGTTAAAGGCCTTAAGAGAAAAAAACTG
Source organism: Rhinopithecus roxellana (assembly GCF_007565055.1). NCBI lineage: Eukaryota > Metazoa > Chordata > Mammalia > Primates > Cercopithecidae > Rhinopithecus > Rhinopithecus roxellana. The sequence goes on from NC_044553.1 coordinate 22,975,279, forward strand.
AGGTCCCTTTAGGAAGATGGATCTCTGCATCCAGACTTTCAGACTGAGACTGCAACATTAACTCTTCCCTGCTCTCATTGAAGATTTGCCAGCTCCCCCCAAAATCATGTGAGCCAACTGTTTAAAATAAATCTCTCTCCGCTCTCCTTCTCTTTTTCTCTCGATAGATAGATAGATAGAAGATAGATGGATAGATAGATGATAGATAGATAGATAGATAGATAGATAGATAGATAGATAGATAGATAGATAATAGATAGATAACCTTCTATGGGTTCTGTTTCCCTGGAGAACCTGGATTAATACAGGGAGTTAAGAAAGGACACACTACACTACCCATGGATGCAATAATATTTTCAGAGTCTCAGGGTCACCATCTTATAGAAGTAATACTAATTTGCATGAGTTGTTATATATACATTGTTTATCATTTAATTTATAGGAGTGATTCTAATTTGCATAACTATTTAGTGAGTACATCCTGCTTTTCATTATCTTTTAAAATTAAATTTACTATTTATTCCTTCCCTAGAAGAACCATTATATATGGTTGTACATATTTTTTGCTATACAAGAGTGTCTAGCTGAAGGGGCAAATGGGGTGGGAATAAAATCTCCACTCTACATGTAAATTGATTACTCTGGGAGTAGGATGCATTCACCTACAGAGATCCCTTTTCACTATAAAATAACTTTCACTTGCTAAACTATGATTAAATGACACTTCATTTACCTACAGGAGGTGGTTTTTTTGAATTTGCTCCAAGATACTTTATGTGGTAGAAACAATCTTCTCCCTCCCTAATTATTGAGACTGGATGCCACTTGTATTCTTACATTCTATGATGATAAAGCTTCCTCATGTTGTTTCGTGCAAAAACAATAGATGTGGTTTAAGCCAAACTTAAAAGCTATGTTTTCCTAAATGAATAAATATGGACCCAGATGCAAAGGCTTATTTATTAGCTAAAATATTGGTTTGTGCATTTGCAAAAAGTGAAGTAGGGTTTACTCAGGTTTGGATTAAAACAATTATTTTAAATGAAATTTTCAGTAGAGTTAATACAAGGTGATTTGTTTCAATAAAATGAAATCAAATCATTGCATAAGTCAGGTTATTATCTTGCCGTAATTGATTAACGTTGATATTTTTAACTCAAAGAAAAAAAATAAAATTAAGTGTATTATGTTCTAAGCGTCAAACTTGTCATTTAATTTAAGCAGTTCCATTCTTTTAATGATCTGGTTACATTATATGGAGCTTATGTTGTGCTGGCAAAATGAAATGACATTTTAATCATTTTTCAAATTACGTTGAGCCAAGCGTATGATCAGATCGACATAAATTTTTATCTAATACAAGGCTTCGATGTTTCCTCATAGTATTTAAATGCTTCTTTACCTTATTTTCCCATGGCTTTAAAATCACTACTGTAGTCATTCCTATGAACATATTCAAAACTAAATAGTCATTTTCTTATTGACTTTGCTCATAACTTTTTAGTTCTGTTAAAAATGTTAAGAGCATTGACCCAGTCACCAACACGTTTCATCCTCTCCACCTCCCTTTCTAATTTAATCATTATTCCTTTCAATTCTGTCTCCCATCTGCTTCCTTGATCTTTCTCCAACTTCCCAATCCTATTGCCACTTCATTTGCATAAGAACTATTGGAATACTTTCCTAAATGATCTTTCTGCTGTCTAACCCTAATACTTCAGTGAACAACAGCCAGGCAATAAATAAGTGGTGTGGCGTGTGTGCGTGTGTGTGTGTGTGTGTGTGTTTGCATGCATGTGCACACACTGGCATTTGTTTATATGAACAAAGGTGTGAATGCAGAATAATACTGTTTATACCAGTCTGTTAGCATTGGATACCTCCAGGGGATGGCACTGAGAGAAATAGTAATATTTTATTTCATAAATATTTGTAACATTTGACTACTAAAAAAGAGAAAAAAACCTAAACTTTTGAAGATGCTCTATTAATTACCTTTACTGTGACCATTTTTAATACTGTATCAAAACCAGTGTATGGTGCCCATTTTTTAAAAGCTCTCTTTGTGGCAAGGTTAACAGATAATTGCCAATTGAAAGTCAGGCAAAGTCAATTCAGAGTGGAGCTTTTTCTATCAGCAAAAATAGGTCCAATGACCGGGAAATTTGGCTTATAATCGAGAAGAACAAATAAATAACCCAGGTGATTATGTAATGATTATGTTTAAAAATGTGGGTAGATGCAGTGTCTAAATAACACAATACCTACAAATATATGTGCATACTTCTATTAAAACCAGAGTTCACCATTTTACTCCAGTTTGGCCTAAACATTTCTAAAGGAAGCCCCACTCTAATTAGCAGATGGGGATACCTGATTTGGCACTATTATCATATAGATTTTTTCAGTGGAAGAATTCGGATTGTGCACAAGGGAGGGAGAAGGAGCATGAGTTCTGTTAACTCATCTGGATGTAGATCTACTGAGGTGGTATTTTCTAGTGTACTTACACACATTTAATTTATTCAGAATAAAATTACATTTCTGAGTTCAACCTGAAATGTTTAGGGAAAGGTAAGGAAATGTGTAGTTGGGCGTTTATGCATGAACACACATATATTTGTGAGTATCGTTAAAAATGAGTTGCTCAGAAATTTGCCAGTTTCCCCTTCTGTTTTACCCTGCAGAATATTTAGTGATGACTGATCAGTCTCACAGGCATCATCGAATCTTCTACAGCCTCAATAACATGTTCCAACCAAATATGACACAGTTATTTAAGAAATCAGTTGAAGGAGGGTTATAGTGATTCATAAAAGTGTTGATTTCTGCAAACTGAAGCAAAGTTCCCAGTTTATTAGAAAGAAAAAAAATCAATACCAATACGAAACATTACAGGATGTGAAGCGTCTTAATTTCAAAGTGCAGAGAATGCTTGGGTATTCAGAAGATAATCAGATTTGATGTCTATTAGCTAACTTTGGCAATGCAAAAGAATTGCTGAAGTCTTGAATCTGACCAAATAGAACTCAAAATCAGCAGAACAGAGTTTTGCTTATTGACTCCGGTTTTCCCTTTGTGACTCAAATTTAACTCTGGCAACAACCGCTGAGTTCATTTAGAACAATCTTCTTGTTTTACAAATGAGGAAATTTAGCCTCATCAAGCTTAATTGTCAAGGTTAGGTCATGGCTCATCACAGATTACAACCCTGGGCTTCAGTAATGCTTCAATTTCAGTGTAAAAAAGTGGATGGGGGAAATGAGAGTGGGATGAATGGGAGGGGCAGGATTATTCCTGACATCCTGCCTGGAAAATATATAGTGTGGCTGAAGCCATATCTTTGGAAAACCACTGACAGAGACAGACCATGGACCTGCCTTCCTCCTGTGAAGCTTCAGCAATCTACATTCATTCCTGGATATTTGCAGAACATTGGTTCCAGGACAAATCAGTGGATACCAAAATGTATGGATACTCTAGTCCCTGACGTAAAATGGTATAGTATTTGTTTATAGCCTACATATATTCTCCCATGTACTTTAAATCACCTCTAGATTACTTACAAGGCCTGAGAATATGTAAATGCGGTGTAGATAGGGGTTATTGTCTTTTTGTTTGTATTACTATTATTATTATTTTGAGACAGGGTCTCACTCTGTCATCCAGGCTGGAGTGCAATGGCATAATTTGCACTCACTGCAGCCTTGACCTTCTGGATTCAGATGATCCTCCCACCTCAGCCTCCCAAGTAGCTGGGACTATAGCTGTGTGTCACCGCACCCAGCTAATTTTTTGTAGAGAGAGAGTTGCACCATGTTGCCCAGAATGGTTTCTGACTCCTGGTCTCAAGCAATCCTCCCACCTCAGCCTTTCAAAAATGCTGAGATTACAGGTGTGAGCCACTGTGCCAGGCCTTGTTTGCATTATTTTTGATTGTTGCATTATTATTTGCTATTATTTTCCCAAATATTTTGTATCAGTAGAATCTGCAGATGGGAGCCTGTGGATCCAGAGGGCTAACTGTAAATTGACTATAGGCACTCACCAGGGGAGTACTTTTCCTTACAGAGAAAGCTGGTAAGAGCTCCCAACTTAGTTGGTTAGAATATATTCTGAAACATAATCTGACTCTTGGTAAAATCTTATGGGTTTGTTAAGAAATTATCAAATAAATATTAAATATTTCTTTCTATTCTAAACTTTATAAACTGCTGTTTTACAGAATAACTTTCAGAGTTTCTCAAAAAGATTTTTCTTAAAAAATCAAGGATATGACAAAGATTATTAGCTGTCCATCAAATATTCATGTTCTTCCTTCCATAGCAGATAGCTATTTCTTAAATGGTTTTTCTCCAAGAACGTCATATCCCAGGTATCTCCAGTTCTGTGTGAGCATGTGGCTTAAATCTAGTCAATGGAGTGTACTTAGGATACTAGGCATCACTTCTAAGCCTGTTTCATAAAATCTTCCCCGAGATGTTTCTCCTGATCTTTTGTCCAGCTGGTTGCTAATCACGGACAACTTCTCAGGATCACCTGCGAACTCCCAAGTAGATCACACAGCCTTGCTCAGCCTGAATCTGTGGAATATTGCATGGAAGTACACCCCCAGCCTACCAACCCCCAACCCCTTAGATGTGCTCAGCAGTTGGTACTATCTATTCCATGATCAGGAAGTAAACTTACACTGTGTTTGAATCAATATATACCATGAATTCATAGTATACACAGCAATCAGGCAGCCTGCAAAGTAAAATTCAAGATGGACACAGTTGTATCAGATTAAATATTGTTTTTAAGGATAAAATTTAATGATTCTTTTAATACCTACTGTTCATAATTACAAATATATGTACCAACAACTTAATTACCTTCTTACATCTGTGATCATTTCAAAATTTCTTTGATGTGTTGTATATTTACTCTACCCCCACCATTATAAAAATAGAAAATGTAAAAGCACTAGAGATTATTTAGTTTAACTTTCCAATTTTATCAATGAAGGAATTAAGTTAAGATATGTAATAAATTATGGAATGTCATACTAATGAAATGATGAAATCAGAATTCTTTCCCTGATTCCTAGAGTGTTTATTACAATAGACTGATCTTCTTCCAGAGTAATAATTGCAACTACATTTCCTTCTTAACAATGGTTTGTACATTGCTCTTAGCACAATGAGTATTCAAAAAATGTCAACTAGATGAATCAATGAGCTTAGGAATTAAATAAAAATTAACTTAAACTAGATTTATATAAATTTATTATAGCAATGTATTGGGTTACTAAAATGATATTCTTTAAGCAAACAGGCTATTTCATGACAAAATGAAAATTAAATTTTTGTAACCACATGAGGCATTTTAGGGCAAAACATATTAAATGTTAGACATTATTCCTTTTAATGAAAGTTCAATGAAAATTACATATCTTGCTCATTATTATAAGTTGATTTAAATATCATTTATTTTCTGAGTTGAAATGTGGACTGTCTTTTTTGAACTTGGCACATCTAAGCAGCAAACAATTTGAAAGTAGCTCTAATGATTACATTTTATCATTTGTCAGATTTTTGAATTTATGTTTTCTATATATATGTTTAAAACCTCTTTACCAGTTAAACATGTCAATTATATAAATATAATTCCTGAATTGTACATCTCTGTATAAACGAACATACTTAGAAAGTAGTAAACATTAAGTCTGGTTTTCAGTTGTCTAATTCGTGATAAATGATTTGGTTGGTAAAGGATAAAGTTATGGCAAATTTCCAAAAAACTTGGAAAATGTTTGGTTAGAAGGAATGCTTACATGATAGCTACTTTTAAAAGTAAAATCTACATCTAACCACGTATACATTTAAAGTTATATTTTTGTTTTAGAATATTTTAATAGTGTTATCTTTTAGAAAGATTTTTTATGGATAGAAAATTGCTTTTTATACAATTAATTTAGGTGCTATGTATTTAAATATCATGTGAAATAACCTACCTGTGTCTTTAATAGTATTGACTCTTTCAGTATAAGCCTTGTTTCTTTAATGGTCTTATTCATTTTTATGGTAGAAAATATATTTTACTATACATAATATCTCACAGTACCACCATACTGTTGAAATATTTGTATGGCAAAAGTTTTGAAAAGCTAAAATGTACTTGCCACTTCTACTCATTGTTTATCACAAAAATTGCCTGACATGAGATAGTTTGAAAATCAGTGGCAAAATCTAAACCCTTTCCAATAACAAAAATAAATTAACAACCTGAAATTATGTTTCTCCTTTTCATGTGTATTTTCCCTGTCTTCAAGATACTAAAAGGGGAAACTCCTTCAGGAGCCTTTACAACCTCTGTTATGCTTGAAAACAGTCACCTGAAAGATGAGCCTACTCTTTCAGGTGCTTATTTTTAGGAAACGATTTACTTCCAGGGACCAACAGATGGATGACAGACGAGCCTTCTTAGGTGACATGAGGGTGTGATCATAAAGATACTAAATGAGATACAGTCTCATTAGTCATTGGAAGAAAACTGGACATATCTTATAATATATTCACATGTTAAAATACTATTTGGTAGTGAAAATGAATAAACTACCACGTCAAAAGGATAAATGCCACAAATATAATGTTGAGCAAAAGCAATGTCACTCTGTTCAAGAAATAGTTATTTTTAAATGTAAAGTCAAATATGTAGAATGTTGTATATTTAAACATAAAATACATACATGAATGTATGTGTATATAGTAAAGCTAATATTTAAGTGAATGACAAACACACAGCTCTTCATGATAGTCGTATATGTGGGGGTGGAGAGGTTGGTGTTAATGACAAAAGGGATGAATTCACGAACTGACTGCATAATCATCTATATCTTAATCTCTGTGATGGGCACTATGGGGTCCTTTTATTGTTACTAATTTTATGAATAACAGTATGCATTATTTTATCTGTATGAAGTATTTTATTAAGAGCAATAAGACAGATTGAAAAATTAATGGAAAGTTGATTCCTCAGGAAAAATGTAAAGAAGCCACTAATGAATAAAATATCAGATGCAGCTTTCCTTGAAGTCTTTCTTTTTCCTAAAGAGAAAAATGAGCAGTTTACTACCTGTTAAACATGGCATTTAAATTAGTGGGTTTGTCTATTAGTAAGATAACCATTGAGAAAAATATATAAACCTAGATCCCTTTTTTACTACTTCTATGTCCCAGGGTTCCAGATGCCCTTAGCTAACTAAATGTAATAACATAAAAGCTATTTAAAAACCTGTAAGTAATTAATTTTATAATTTTGAGAGGGGAGATCTTCCAAATCCAGGGCTGGGGTAAGATGAACTGAATGAGGCAAGTGCCTCACTGACCTCTTGTGCACAATTAGAGGGGATGCCAAAAAGCTCAGTCATAAAGATAATATTTAAAACATTATGCTGAAATATTTTTAAATTCTTAAATATTCTAAAAATCAAAGCTATCTATCATGAACAAAATTTTAACTAAGGATAGGATTATTATTATTGATGCTTGAATTAAATCATTGCCCTAATTAAATTGAATTAAATCATGCCCAGAAGCCATGAAGAAACAAAGAACAAGCATGATAACATGAAAAGCAAATGATGAATGGTGATGATAAACTATTTATGCCCACATTTTTACAAAAAAATCAATGGACAAGACAGAAGTAGGTATAAATTGACTATAACATATCTTACAAATGTTATAACATATCTTACAATTCCATATAAAGAATTGGAAAATGATATAAAAGTTTTTAAAAAAGAATAATAAATGTTCAACTAATATATAAACATGTTTAACTCCAAACATAATTAAGTAAACACATATCAAATCAATAAATTATAATTTATCATGTAATCAGATAATTTATAAACTGTTATAATAGGTAATATATAACTAATACATTCTGATAAATAATGAAGATATATATGTACATGTATATAAAACAAAGTTGATATCTTAAAATATGGTCATCACTTATAAACTGCCATGCAAACTTGAACAAATAAAAATGAAATTTAATTCAGCTGGACACAAATAATGGTTTAACCATTTGATTCTAGAAATCAAAGAATGCAAATTATTACAATAATGAGAAACTAATCTCATACTCTAGATGAGAAAAGAACAATAATTAATGATACTTACTCTTGGAAAACCCTGATTTAAGGAAAGTCTGATATTCTTCTGCTCAGTGTATGGTAATTTCAATTCTGGAACTTTCCCCAAGAAATAGTCAAAAGACAAATGCAATGGAGATTCATTTCAATGTAAATTATATTTGTGAAAAATAGAAAGAGGTAGTGATAAAATAAAAATTATAAACCTGCACATTAAGGCATAGGTTTCATTCCTGCTGATTAATTTGGAAAGATATTTGTAATATAATCTTGTCTGAAAAATCAAGTTACAAAATAGAATGTATAACATGATCTCATACATTTTATGAATATATATATATGTGTTCATGTGTTCCTAGACATTTTGAGAACATGCTCACCAAAATGTTATTGTAAGACATCTGTTTGATAGATTAAAAGTGGTTTTCACTTTCTTGTTACTATCTTGCATTATTTCCTGTACGATTAGTTTTGTAACTTGACAACATTACATTAATTAAAATGTAATTTAGAAATGTAAGGGGGGACTTTTACTAAAATACTTGTCAAAAGTAAAGCTAACCATCCAAAGTAATTAATTTAACCAAAGTTTGGTGACACCTTACCTGTGCTTCAAGCAGTAACAACTGAAGAATATCATTTCACCTGTTGAACAGGGATGATTTAGCCTGAATTCCTTTCTCCTGTATTTTTTTCCTGTAGTGGAAAGCTTGAGGGTGCTCTGCTTAACTTGGGGCGGGTTGGACTTATGATACAATATATGTCAGGCAATAGTACTAATTGATGTGCTTAGGATAAGTGAAAATGAATAAATGCAAATGTGACACATTTCTTGATAAGTAAGAGGACAAGAACAGTTAAGCAACATGTCTTAATATCCCAAGTGAGCAGGCATACTCACGAAATCCAGCATCTAGATCGTAGGACTGAGCAAAGAAGCTCTATTTGCTTTCATGGGTAAGGTCTGGAAAACCAAGGGCAATGGGACTATAAAAATATAATAAGATATATTCCATAAAGCAGGTCTCATGAGGGTAATAAAAATCCTTTATTCTGAAGAATAAGGAAATGCTGGTGCACTGGAAAGACAGCTCAGCCAAGTCGCATTATTGGGTGTTTAAATTGTTATTATTGTTGCTGCTGTTGCCATTATTGTTGCTGCTGTTGCCATTATTGTTGCATTGTTGTTGTTATTTTAAATATTTAGGGCATTCACATTGTGAACATTGAAGATTGCAGAAAAGATAAACAACCACATTCGTACTATGCCCCCAAGAATTCCAAGAATTCTAGTTCCCTGGCTCATAGGCCAGTACCCTTATAGAGTCACATAATGGACAAGGTAAGGAGGTAAATATCTCCATGATACTTCATAATTATCACGTAAGCCTTCTTTGATGTTTATATATTTGAGGTTAATGATCTTATTTGCCACCTTTATCATTTTCTGAAACTCTTCTGAAGACAGAAGAGATTTTTAAATGAAATTAACTGTCATTTCCTAAAACTGACTTAAAGATGAACTCCAGTTTATTATTATTATTGTCATTATTTTACTTTTTTTTTTTTTTTTTTTTTGAGATGGAATCTTGCTCTGTCACCCAGGCTGGAGTGCGGTGGCACAGTCTTGGCTCAATGTAAACTCTGTCTCCTGGGTTCAAGCGATTCTCCTGCCTCAGTCTCCCAAACAGCTGAGATTACAGTTGTATGCCACTACCATGCCTGGCTAACTTTTTGTACTTTTGTAAAGATGGGGTTTCACCATGTTGACCAGGCTGGTCTCAAACTCCTGACCTCAGGTGATCTGCCTGCTTCAGCCTCCCAAAGTGCTGGGATTACAGGCATGAGCCACTACGCCTGGCCAAGTTAAGCGTTTTTTACCACAATAAAAACAAAAACAAAAACAGTAATCAGGTCCATACTCTTAATTAGCCATCATTCTAAATAACAGACTATAAACAAAAAGTAATCAAAATTGATAATGAGATAGAAGTAAAGTCAAGGAATTATTCATTTTAATGCAACCAGAAAACTTAGTTACCAGATTCATGAAATTGGCCATATAAGCTCCTCCTACATTATGACATTTCAAATTATGAATTTTCATAGCTATGAAGGAAGATTCTTTCCTGAGGATAAATGTCACCTCTGCCTGCCATCAAATGCCTTATAATTTGCATGCTGTCATTTTTGTCTCCTCTATCACACTGTTTCTAATCATACTTTGTGTTCATTTTGTCCTTAGTGTAGAGGTGCTTTATGAATAATTTAAACCCATCATGTCCAATGAATATGAAAAACCATGAGAAGGTTGAAAGTGCTAATAAGATCGGTAGTGCAGTTAAAATGAAAATGGAAGTACAGCTCATTTAAAAGCCCGAAGGAATTAGAAAAATCACACATGTTGCCTGTGCTTATGGGAGAAATTATCAGAGTAAGAACTATTTTGAAAAACAGAGCAAATGATGTAACATGTAAATAATTTAATCAACAATAATCAGCGAAGGGTGAGGAAAGCAATTAATTAAATAACAACATTGAGTGTGTGCCGAAGGGATTATGGCCAAAGTTAGAAACTTATTTGTACAATGTTAATTCTCAGGAAGTTCAAGAAGTTAAAAGATAGGCACGCTGAAAATGCTGCCAATTGCAAATTTTACTCAAGAACATATGATTGCGCATGCTCAAGGTTCTATTCTGCCAACGAAAATGAGTGGCAAAGCAGTAAGGTATTAAACAGTTCTTTGGAACACCTATGAGATGATAAAGAGAGAGTGCTACTACTCTCATTAGATACTTTAGCACAGCACACATTGTTCTATTTTGGGGGAGGTTCAACAAGGAAATGTGCATCTGTGAATAAGGGAAGGGCATTCTATTTGAATGACTTGAAGGGCAGGTCTGTTTCTATTTGGCCTACAAAGTTAGAGCAGCCTTTGGAACCCAACCTTTCTCCAACATAGGCATACATCACTCAATGACAGGAATACTTTAATTTTATTTAAATTTATTTAAATTTATTTTTAAGTAACTATAATTTATAGATAATATAATGTGAGCCAAAAAGGCAAACCACATATGTAGTTTCTTTCTTTTATGAGATCATTATAAATCAACATGAAGTTACAAGAAATAGTACTGAGCAATATTGTTGTTCCCTTTACCCAGCTTCCTGCATTGGCAACATCTTGCAAATGTATAGTGCAGTATACAATTGAGATAGTGACATTACATGGAACATTGTTCATGACAAGCATTCTCATGTGGTCCTTTTACAGCCACACCCAATCCCCACTCACCTTCACTGACTTCTTAACCTTAACCCCTAGCAACCACTAATGTGTTCTCCATTTCTATAATTTTGTCATCTAAAAAATGTCATGTAAAAGGAGTCATATAGCATGTAACCTTTTGGTTTGACTTTTCTTTTTTCATTCACCATAATTCTCTGGAGATTCATCCAGGTTGCTGCATGGATTAGTATTTTGTCCTTTATATGGCTGAATGTACTACAGCTGTGTTAACCTCTTGAAGGACCTTTGGGTTGTCCTCAATTTGGGCCTATTATAAATAAAAAGTAAATTAGGTACAGGTTTTAGTGTTAATATACATTTTCATATTCCTGGGATAAATGCGCAGATGTTTAAGTGCTGGGTCGTATGACAGTTGCATGGTTAGTTTTTAAAGAAACTGCCAGGTGGTTTTCCAGAGTGACAATGTTGTTTTCCATTTCCACCAGCAATGTATGAGTGATCTAATTTCTGCAAATCTTTGCCAGCATTTGGTAATTGTCACTACTTTTCTTTAATTTTAGCCATTCTGATAAGAGTGTAAAAATCCTGCATTGTGCTGTTCATTTGCACACTTTAATAGCTGATGATGTTGAACATATTTTCATGCTTATTTGTTATTTGCATTTCTTCTTTGGTGAACTCTTTCTTTGTGTTTTTTGCCTATTTTCTAGTTGGATTTATTATTTTTACTGTTAAATTTAGAAATACATACATATATGTATACATATATATGTTCTAGGTATTTGTCCTTTGCCATATTCACAAATACTCTTGCTCTGTAGTTCGTTTTCTAAAATCTTTTCTACTAAGTACTTTGCAGAAAAAAAGGTTTTGATTTTGATAATGCCAAATCGATCAATTTTTTTTCTTTTATGGACTGTATTTTTGGTGTTATGCCTAAGAATTCATTGCCAAGTTTTAGATTTCAAAAATGTTATCCTAAATTTTTCTAAATGTTTTATGTTTTCATTTAAGTCCATGATCCATTTTAATTAAGTCTTTTTTTTTTTTTTTTTTTTTTTTTTTGAGCAGGAGTTCCGCTCTTGTTGCCCAGGCTGGAGTGCAGTGGCTCGATCTCGGCTCACTGCAACCTCCGCCTCCAGGGTTCAAGCTATTCTGCCTCAGCCTCCCAAGTAGCTGGAATTACAGGTGCCTGCTACCACATCTGCTTTTTTTTTTTTTTTTCTTTTTTTGTATCTTTAGTAGAGACAGGGTTTCATCATGTTGGCCAGACTGGTCTCAAACTCCTGACCTCAGGTGATCCACACGCCTCGGCCTCCCAAAGCGCCGGGACTACAGGCGTGAGCCACTGTGCTTGGCCCATTTTAATTAACTTTTAAGTCTTAGTGGAGTTTCATTTTTTGCCTATGAATGTTTAATTGTTCCAGCAGCATTTGTTGAAATGGCTATTATTTTCCCCGTGTAGAATTGCTTTTGCACCATCTTTGTCAGAAATCAGTTGGACATATTTAGGAGAGTCTACTTCTGGTGTTCTGTTCTATTGCTTTATGTGTCTATGCCTTCAGCACTTAAAATCAGGTAAACCAATTCCGTCTACTTTATTCTTATTTTTCAAAATTGTTTAATTTATTCTAATTTCCCTGTCTTTCTATATCGATTTTAGAATATTCTAGTCTATAACTACAAAAGTCTTGCAGGGATTTGGTAGGAATTGTATTAAACCAGTATATGCTTAAGAAATTAACATCTTTACTGTGTTGGATCTTTCAATCCATGAACAAAGTAAGTTTCTTCATTTATGTAGATCTTCTTTCATGTCTTTCATCACTGTTGTGTAGTTTCCAGTGTATGAGTCCTATACATGCTGGTGTGATTTGGATATCTGTCTCCTCCAAATCTCATGTTAAAATTTTAACTCGAATGCTGGAGGTGGCGCCTGGTGGGAGGTGTTTGGATCACGGGGGCAGATCCCTCATAAATGACTGGAAACACTCGCCATGGTAATGAGTGAGTTCTCACTTTATAGTTCACATGAGAGCTGGTTGTTTAAAAAAAGGCTGGCACCTCCTCCCCTCTCTCTTGCTCATTCTCTCACCATGTGACATGTCTGCTCCCCCTGTGCCTGATGCCATAAGTAAAAGCTTCCTGCGACCTCACCAAAAGCCTAGTAGATGCTGGTGCCATGCTTGCACAGCCTGAAGAACCATGAGCCATAAAAAACCTCTTTACATAATAAATTACCCAATCGCAGGTATTCCTTTGTAGCAATGCAAAATGGGCTAACACAAATGCCTTATTACATTTACACACAAGCAGTTCATTTTGTGAAGTAGTTATTGTTTCTAGTGCATTTTAATTTTGATGTCTGCCCATATGTTCACTGCTAGTATATTGAAATGGAATTCATTTTTGTGTTGAACTTGCATCTTGCATGTGACCTTGCTGAATTCACTAATTAGTTCTAAGGAGGGTTTTGTTTAAAAAAAAAAATAGGTAGTTATAATGTATGTAAATAGAAATAGTTTTATGTCCTCCTTTCTGATTCGTATGTTTTTTGTTTTTTTTTTTTTAATGGGGGGGCTTATTCCGATAGAATTCCAAAGAAGTGTTTCATACTCTTCTGTTATCTGAAAGAAATTGTATAGAATTGGAATTAATTCTTTAAAAGTTTGGTAAAATTTTTCAGAAAAACCATCTGGGGCTGACTATTTATTTTATTGGGTGTTTTCAACTTTTGAATTCAATTTTGTTAATAGTTATGGGGCTATTCAATTCAAATTTTTAATTTCATATTAGTTGACTTGTGATAAATTGTGTTTTTCAAAGAGTTGGTCCATTTAGTTTAAGTTGCCAAATTTATGAGTGTAGTCATTTTTGTAGTATTTTCTTACTTATCTTCTTGATGTCTGCAGGATCTGTAGTGGTATCTCCTGTTTGATTTTGGCTATTGTTAATTTTTATCTTCTCTCTTTTATTCTTTATCAGTATTGCTAGAGTTTGTCAATTTTATTGATCTTTTTAATGAACCAGCTCTCTGTTTAATTGATTTTCTAGATTTTTCTCTTTTAAATTTCAGTATTTACATAGTTATAAATTTTCTAACAGCCACATTGAAAAAGTAAAAAGATGTGGATGAATTTAATTTAACACCATATTTTATTTATTCCACCATAGAATCAATGTAAAATGTATTACTGAGATATTTTAAACCCTTGTTTTTATTCTGTGTCTTTAAAATCTGATGTATAATTTTAAATTGTCACATATTTTAATTTAGATCAGTACATTTCAAGGCCACAGGCTACCATATTGAATAGTGAAGATCTACAAGCCTTTTTGCCATAACAAAATATCAAAATGTAGTACATTTCTGTGCATCCTTTTAGAATTTGGGAGTAGCAACGGGAAAAAGAATGGATAAATAACATTGAGATTGAAATAATAACTGTCAATTGCACTGCCACTTAAAAGTGTTTCCTGGGGGATAGATTTACTGTGATGTCACAGTTTCATTTATTCACTTATTCATTCTTTCATTTCTGATTATTTATTACGTAACAACATGTGCCAGGTAAATGGGACAAAGTGGGGGACAGGTGAATCAAAATATTTGATTGCTTGTACTTTCATTTTATTGGAGAAGCACAAACAATGAACAAAATAAATTCTAGTATGTTGAATTGACTTGGTGGTCCTAAGAGTGATGAAGAAACATTGGGGAAGGTGGAGTTAGTGTTGAGACTTTTCATTTGAGTTAGTTATAAAGGGCCTCACTGAGAAGATGATACTTGAGGAAAGACTTTATAAAGCCAAGTCCTAATCTAACCCTCAGGCCCTTATGTTCCCTTTACACTATGTATGTATGTCCCAACTATAACCTAAAATTCAGAACACCTAAAACAGAAGTATACTTTCCTTTTAGTTTCCCATATCTTAATGAATGTTACCTATCAACCATCTAGTTGTTTAACCCAGATGTCTGATATTAAGCCTCCCATCTACCATCATTTCCCACTGGGCTTAACAAAGTAGTGTCCTGCATCCACACTTGCCCCACCTGCAATGAGAAATCAAATTATGTTAATCAGCTCCTGACTGCCTTGTGAGTGCACACCATCATACACACACATATACTCATCACAATCATTTACAAACAAAAGATTTCCAATCCTTCTTAAGATAAAGAACAAAACTGTCCTAACACATATAACAACCCTTTACATTGTTTGTCTCCTTCTACTTCCCCACCTTCAACTAAAATTTGTTCCCTCTAACACTGTTTTGTGGACATGTTATGACTACATTACAATCAATAATTTTGTTTTATTGTTTTGGTGGTTAAACTTTGTGTTGTTGTCAATTATTTGCTATAAGAAACAATTCTATTCAAAACACTACTTTATATGTGTCCTTGAAAATACTTGTGATATTCCACAAAAGAGGGTCTTTCAGATTTTTTTACCTCAACTCAGGGTAAGAAACACAATTGATATCAAGATTCAGCACAAAAGAACATGCATGCACATAAATAGGTGAACTATAACTTTACAAACCAATACTTTACTTTCTTAGTCACAATACATTCTGATTTCTGTATTTTAATTTTATATTATTACAATCGATTACATGAATTTCATAATACACTAATTTGTGATGACTTGTGGTTTGGAAAATACTCCTCTAGGATACAGATGGAATAGAATTGTTAGGTGAGTGGGCATGCACAATCTTAAATACACTATGTACTGTCAACATATTCTACCAATCTACATTTCTACTAATAAGCATATATAAGCATTCTGATTGCATCATATACATATCAAAACAATATTCTGACACACAAGATTTATGCCAGCTTGATATATGAAATACCATCTTATTTTTGCTTTAGTTTGCAGTTTTCCACCCATGAGGTTGAGAAACTTCTCATATGTACATTGGATATTCTAGCATCCTCTTCTATTAATTTCCTATTGATAGATTTTGCCCACCTTTTTTAACAGCTACTTGTCTTTTTTTGCATTTGGAAGATTTTTATATATTTAGGACATTAACTTTTATGAGGTAATTCTATTGCAAATGCTTGCATTTATTTGTGATTTATTTTTATTTCAAATACGCATTTTATCTGTGGATTTTCAGTTCAATTGCTTTATAAAGTCTTTTGATTCATGATTTAAAATTTTTTTTATATAATCAAATTATCTGTATCATTATTGTTTGTGGTTCATTTTGTGGATTTGTCTTATAATACTCCTTTGTTATAGGATATATTTTTACCTAATGCCTTTAAAGAATGTTTAAAAATATTTACTTTTTAATTCATAAAGAATATTTTGTTACATAGGATTGGAGATAGAGATCATACTACAAACATATTTTTTCTATGAGTAATTGTTTCAGCAGCCTTTACTGAAAAAAAAATATACTTCTACTCTAAAACACAATGCAACTCTTCCACATATTAAATTTACAGTTATAAATGGAATTATTTCCAGATGTTTTTGCTCATTAGTCTGTTTTTATCACGATAGACTTTTTCCTGAATACATAATAAAGTGCTTCCTCTATTACCGTGCTATATAAATATAAAATTTTGAATCTATATTGATTTAGTAAGCATTAGAAAAGCAACAACTGACTGGGCACGGTAGCTCATGCTTGTGATCCCAGTGCTTTGAGAGGCCACGGTAGGAAGATCACTTGAGCCCAGCAGTTTGAGACCAGCCTTGGGAACATAGTGAGATCTTGTCTCTACAAAAACAAATGAAAAAAACTAAAAAAAATTAGTCAGGCATGGTGGCATGCGTCTGTAGTTCCAGCTATTCAGGAAGCTGAGGCGAGAGGATCAATTGAGGCCAGGAGGCTGAGGTTGCAGTGAGCCGTGTTGGTGCCACCACACTCCAGCCTGGGCCGCAGAGTGAGACCCTGTCTCAAAAAAAGAAAAACAACAAAAACACCAAAAAAAAAAAAAAAAAAAAAAGAAAGAAAGAAAGAAAAAGAAAAGAAAGGAAAAGAAAAACAAAGAAAGAAAGCAACAACTATCTCTTCTTGGAAGTTTAGGAGTTTTTAGGGGAGGTACCTGTCATTATGATACTGGAACTTATTCAGGAGTCCAGCATGTCTTGTCATACATATAGGTATTCTTTAAACGATTTTGAAGAAGTTTATCATCTGCTCCATGTAGTCCATTTATTTCTATTATTAGATTTCTTCCTAATTGACATTTTATTATTATAAACAATGCCTTCTGTAAATATCACATTATGCATATATTTGTTACTTCTGTGCGAGTACGCTGTTGATTTTTGAATATTGCTGAACAATATAAAGGAATGTTGTTGAACTCTATTATTAATTTGAATTAATTTTTCTACATTAGATGCAGTCTCTTATACAGAAAATCTTGCCCTTGGTAAATAATATCATATTCATTCAAATTTATGGGGTTTTTGTTATTTTCCTCCTTTTACTGCTCTGGTTAGCACCTCAGGTTCCATGTTTAGATATCTAGTGAGAGTGGAAATACTTGTCTCACTTTAAGGAGATTATTCCAGCAATTCACTGCAGAAGGCCATGTTTATTTGCTTTCTGAAACCAACTTAATTTAGATTTAATTTACATGTGATAAAGCAAAAGTGCCTATTTTAAGTGTCAGTGAGTTTTGTCAAATATAATTAGCTGTGTAACAGCCATCCAAGCCATGGTATACAAAATTTTCATCACCCCTCAAAATTATCTAGTGCTCTTTTCCAGTCAAATCACTCACAATAGCTGGCTTAGGCTAACACTGGTCTAATAGCGCCTGACTGTAAATCAACCAAGTGTGTATTCTTTTATGTCTGGCTTCTTTTACTCAGCTTAGTATTTAAGAGGTTTGTTCATGATGTTATATACTATCATTTGCATTGCTGCATAGTATCTCTTTCTAAGAGTATACCATTTATATGTGCCACATTTCATGGACGGATATCCATTCACCTGTTGAAGGATGTACTTCATTGGGATTTTAAAAAACATTTAATGCAATACTTTTAAAAATTAAAATTAATGCCAAAAAAATCAATGATGAACAAATATGAACATTTTAATAATGACAAGACCAGTCACAGTGCTGTGCAGAGCCATTGCGAAGTTGGAGGCAAAAGGAAACATCAGTAATATAAAGTCCCTTTTATTTAAACTTCTTATATGTTTTTCCTCTTTGGAATTTTAATTTTCATTTCCTTATGACTGACTAAAAGCTCTTAAAATTACACATGAATATTAAATTGAATTAAATGGCTATTCTTCCTCAATAGAGATTATTATAAAATATTATGTGAGTTACAGCAAATTTTCTAAAGTTAAACTACCTTTTAATCTCTCATGTGATAATATTTGCTTATGATATATAATTTTTAGAATTGCTGGATTTAGTGTGGCAGATTTTTGATTTTATATTTTGCATCTATGTGAAAGGCAGCACTTTTAATTTCTCAAATTGTGTTCATCTTTTTTTTTTCTGAAACAGTTTTCTTGAAGATGTTGTATGAGGCTGTGATCATCCGTTAGTTAAATGTTTAGTAAAATTTGCTTATATTCATATACACATCTTTGCGTAGTATTTTTTCCTATTTTTATATCTGTTTTTTATATGTTTTAAAATGACTCATATTTTGTGGCTATGTTCTGTTTAGATTTCCCGTATATTTTAAAATTCATCTTAGTAAGTTAAACTTTTAGAGAAAATTGTCTATTTATTCTACCTCTCAATTATATTTGAATAAAGTAGCTCATATAGTTATAATTTTGTTTCATTTGCAACTTGTCTACAACTGTTTGCCTTTTAATTTCTTATTTTGTTATGTGAGCTTTCTTTTTTACTTTAACAATATTGCCAGAAATTTACCTAATTCTTTGATCTGTTCAAATAATCAAATTTTGGTTTTGGCAATATTCTATATTAAATATTTATTTTTCCTTAATTTTGGTATACATTTTCTGTTTTATATTATTCCTTCTACTTTCTCAGGCATATTTTACTTTCTAAAGTTGGATGCTAATAACATTAACTTTGTCTTTCTTACTAATACATGCATTTGAGTTGGTAAATATCTAAATACCACTTTACCTGCTTCCCACAAGTTTTGATATATATTTACTTTTGTCCTAGTTTGATTATTTCCCAATTTTAGTGATTGCTTTTTCATTGACCAATTAGTTATTTAGAAATAGACTATGAGCGGCAAACAAATAGTGTTTTTGGATTCATATATTTTAAAATACTTGCTAATTTAGTTGCGTTTAAGTAAAAGAATGTGCTTAGGATGATGCTCTTTGAAATTTGTTGAGACTGGAATTCACAGCACTACACATGATCAGATTTTACATATATTTCATGTGAGCTTGGGGAAAAAGTATTTTTAGATCATTCATTATATATTCCTCTAGATATGATTTTCAGATAAAACTTTATTTATGTGTTGTTCAAATATTCCATAACCATACTATTTATCTATCAGTTACTGAATGAGGAAACACATAATAGTTTTCTGCATAGATTAATAAATTACCTCTTATAATTTTGTCAATTTTTGCTTCTAATACTTTGAGGCTATTTTATTAAGTGAATGCTAGTTTTGAATCATTATATATATGCACACACACACATATATATATATATATCCTAGTATATTGAATTTTTCCCTAATACTGTCTTTTGGCTTATAAACTCTATTTTTGAAACATGCTTCCTCTTATTTGGTATTCATCTGTGATATAATTTTCCAACCTTAAAATTCAAACCTTTCATGTCCTTATGTAGTAAATTTGTGCAATATAAATACAAACATGGTAATTATAACAGATATGGATAGCTGTTACATTAACTGACAGGTTCAATCCATTTACATTTATTGAGATTGTACATATTTGTAAATTTTTTCTTATCATTTTATATTGTGCTTTTTATTTATCTGTTGCAAAGCATCTTGTTTTTCTCCTACCTGTTTTTTTTTCCTTAAATTGAGTTTTTAAAAAATGTGCTTGCCTCTAGTAATTTAAAACTGTATGCAATTGCTAGTTTGGATCATTATGATTAAAAATAATAGTTACATTTAACCACACTCTAATTTTAATCAATATCTTTATTTTCTTTCCAAATATCATAGGAACTTAGCATGCTTAGCGCTAATTATATCTGTCCACAAAAGAAATTATTGTATTCTGGCATTTTGTTTCCAGATTATTTTTTCTTATTGAATTTAATATTACTGTTACTGTTACCATTTTATACAGTTGATATCTGTTTAGATCTACTTACCTGTTTACCAATATTTTTGTTGGTAACCATGGTTCAAGAAGAACCATTCCTTCTCCTGCTGCTAATGCTCATTTTGACATTATTATCCTTATTCCAGAAGTTCATCCTTTACAGAAGATGTGTTGGTAGAAAACACTAAATTTAGTTTCTCTGAAAATGTCTTGCTTTGGAAAGATAGCTTTGCTAGGCATACAATTCTATGTTGATAATTATTTTCCATTAGCACTTTTTAGGTGTTATCCATTGTTTCTGCCATTCCCTTTTACAATTGTAGCTATTGTAATTGTAATAAAATTTCTATTTTGTGTTGTATGTTATTCTGCTGAATCTCACTCAAGGTGGCATTTTCCATTTTCTAAGTTTATTTATAAGAATAGGCTGAGGTCATATGCAGTAACCAGGGAAAGCTTATAGCAGGCCATGGCCAAGAACCAGTGCTGCATTGGCTTCAGGTCTGACCAAGTGCAGTCATAGTGATGGTGCCACAGGTGTGTTTGTGTCACTCCACCCCCAGATTTAGGTGGCTGAGAATAGAGAAAGAGACTTTGTTTGCTTGGTATAAAGTAAGAGAAGACATCAAGAGTCTCCACCTGGTAATTCAGATAATTGTCTTAGATCTTGTCCAAGACCATCAAGGTAGTACTCTACAAGTATGCAAGAATCACAGCATTGCTGGGCTTGGGGTGACCCTAAAGCAGATACAGCTTGGATTACAACACCCAAGTTATTTCAAATATCTGGAAAATCTTCCCAAATAGAATGGGTACAAACAAGGCCAGACAATAAAGACTACAACAATTACATCACTCTTCAATGCCTAGACACCAAAGAATACCTACAAGCCTCAACACCAAGCAGGAAAATATAACCTCACCAAATAAATTAAATAAGACACAAAGGACCAAATCTGGAGAAACAGAGATAGGTGACCTTTCAGACAGAGAATTCAAAACAGCTTTGTTGAGGAAACTCAAAAAAAAAAAAAAAAAAAAATCAAGATAACACAGAGAAAGAATTCAAAATCCTATCAAATAGATTTAACAAAGAAATTGAAATAATCAAAAGGAATCAAGCAGAAATTCTGGAGCTGAAAAAATGCAAGTGGTATACTGAAAAAAGCATGAGTCCTTTGCTAGCAGAATTGATCAAGCAGAAGAATTTGTGAGCTTGAAGATAGGCTATTTGAAAATATATAGTCGCTGAAGGCCGGGTGAGGTGGCTTACACCTGTAATCCCAGCAGTTTGGGAGGCCGAGGCAGGCAGATCACAAGGTCAGGAGATGGAGACCATCCTGGCTAACATGGTGAAACCTCGTCTCTACTAAAAATACAAAAAATTAGCTGGGCATGGTGGTGGGTGCCTGTAGTCCCAGCTACTAGGGAGGCTGAGGCAGGAGAATGGCATAAACCCAGGAGGTGGAGCTTGCAGTGAGCCGAGATCGTGCCACTGCACTCCAGCCTGGGCGACAGAGCAAGACTTCATCTCAAAAAAATACCACAAAAAAACAAAAAACAAAACAAAACAAAAAAACAATGAAACATGCCTATAGGATCTAGAAAGTAGCCTCAAAAGGACAAATCTAGGAGTTATTGGCCTTAACATAGAGATAAAGAGATAGGGGTAGAAAGTTTACTTAAAGAGATAATAAAATAAAATTTCCCAAACCTAGAGAAAGATATCAATTCCAAGTACAAGAAGATTATGGAACACCAAGCAGATTTAACCCAAAGAACACTACCTTAAGGCATTTAATAATCAAACTCCCAAAGATCGAGAATAAAGACAAGATCCTAAAAGCAGCAAGATAAAATAAATGAATACCATTCAATGGAGCTCCAATCTGCCTGGCAGCAGACTTTTCAGTGGAAACCTCACAGGCCAGGAGAGAGTGGCATGACATATTTAAGTGCTAAGGGAAGAAAAATACTTTTAACCTAGAATAGTGTATTTATTGAAAATAACCATCCAACATGAAGGAGAAATGAAGAAATTCATAGACAAACAAAAGCTGAGAGATTTCATCAACACCAGATCTGTCCTACCAGAAATGCTAAAGGGAGTACTTCATCAGAAAGAAAAGGATTTTAATGCACACTCAGCAATCACCTGAAAGTTAAAAACTCACTGGTAATAGTAAGTACACAGAAAAACACAGAATGTTATAACGCTGTAACTGAAACTACTCTTATCCTAAGTAGAAACATAAAAGATTAATGAATTAAAAATTAAATCTGCAACTTTTCAAGACATAGACAGTACAATAAGATATGAATAGAAACAAGAAAAAGTTAAAGCTTAATATTTCAGTAAAAAATACGAAGTTAAGGTGTAGCATTTTTATTAGTTTTCTTTTTGCTTGTTTGTTTATGCAAACAATGTTGAGTTATCAGGTTAAAATAATAATTTATAAGATAGTATTTTCAAGCTTCATGGTAACCTCAAACCAAAAAATATACAATGAATACACAAAAAATAAAAAGCCAGAAACTAAATCGTATCACCGCAGGTAATCACCTTCACTAAAAGAAAGATAGGTCGGAAAAAAAGAATGAAGACAGGATCGTAAAACAACCAGAAAACAAATAACAAAATGGTAGGAGTAAGTCCTTACTTATCAATGATAGCATTGAATGTAAACAGACTAAACTGTCTAATCAAAAGATATAGAGAGGCTGAATGGATAAAAAAAACAAGACCCATTGATCTGTTGCCTATAAGAAACACATTTCTATCAAGACACACATAGACTGAAACTAAAAGAATGGAAAAAAGATATTCTATGCTAATGGAAACCAAAAATGAGCAGGAGTAGCTATATTTATATCAGACAAAAAAAATTACAAGGCAAAACCTATCAGAAGAGATAACAAAGGTCACTATATAATGATAAACAAGTATATTCAGCAAGGGGATATGCAACAGGCATATGTTGCATGTACATAATTTTAAATATATGTACACCCAACACTTGGGCACCCAGATATATAAAGCAACTATTATTAGAGTTAAACAGAGAGATAGGCTCCAATACAGTTTTAACTGGACAGTTCCACACCCTGCTTTCAGCATTTGACAGATATTTCAGACAGAAAATCAACAAAGAAATAAGGGACTGAATCTGCACTAAAGACCAAGTGGATCTAATAGATATTTACAGAACATTTTTTTCAAGAACTGCAGAATACATACTCTTTTCCTTAGCACATGGATCATTCTCAAGGATAGATCGTGTGATAGATGATAAAACAAGTCTTAAATCATTCCAAGAATTGAAATAATATCAAGCATTTTCTCTGACCACATGGAATAAAACCAGAAATTAATAACCAGGGGAATTTTTGGAAACTATACAAACATATGGAAATTAAATAATATGCTCCCAAATGACTAATGGATCAATGAAGAAATTAAGATGAAAATTGAAAAATTTCTTGAAACAAATGATAATGGAAACACATATGCCAAAACCTATGGGATACAGCAAAAAGAGTGTTCAGATGGAAGTTGAAGTTTATAGCTGTAAGTGCCTACATCAAAAAAGTAGAAAAACTTCAAATAAACTTCAAATAAACAATGTAATTATGCATCCTGAGGAAGTGGAAAAGCAAGAGCAAACCAATCCCAGAAATAGCAGAAGAAGAGAAGTAATAAAAATCAGAGCAGAAATAAATGAAATTGAAAGAAAAAACAACACAAAGATCAATGAAACAAAGTTGATTTTTAGAAAAGTTAAACAAAGTTGAGAAACCTTTAACCAGACTAAGAAAAAGAGAAGATACAAATAAATAAAATCAGAAATAAAAAAGGAAACATTACAACAGATACTGCAGAAATTCAAATAATCACTAATGGCTACTATGGGCAACTATATGACAATAAATTGGAAAATCCAGGAAAAAAATAGACAAATTCCTAGACACATACAACCTACCAAGATTGAACCAGGAAAAAAAACCCCAAAACTTGAACATATAAATAACAAGTAATGAGATCGAAGCTATAATAAGTCTCCCAGCAAAGAAAAGCCTGGGACCTGATGGCTTAATTGCTGAATTCTATCAAACATTTAAAGAAGAACTAATAGCAATACTACTCAAACTATTCCAAAAAATAAATGAGGAGGGGTAACTTCCAAACTCATTTTACAAGGCCAGTATTGCCTTGATATCAAAACCAGACAAAGGCACATCAAAGAAAGAAAACTACAGACCAATATCTCTGAAGAATATTGATGCAAAAATCCTGAACATAATACTAGCAAACCAAGTTCAATAACACATTAGAAAAGTCATTTATTATGACTAAGTGATTTATGCCCGGGATGCATGGATGGTTCAACATGCAATTCAATCAATGTGATAAATCAAATCAACAGAATGAAGGATAGAAATCATATATCATTTCAATTGATGCTGAAGAAACATTTGATAAAATTCAGCATCCCTTCATGATAAAAGCTCTTTAAAAACTGGGTACAGAAGAAACATACTTCAACATAATAAAAACCTATATCGACAAACCCATAGCTAGCATATGAATGGAAAAATATTGAAAGCCTTTTCTCTAAGATCTTAAAAACAACAAGGAGGCCCACTGTCATGGCTGTTATTCAGCATAGAACTGAAGTCCTAGCTAGAGCCATCAGATAAGGAAAATAAATAAAGTTCATTCAAATTTCAAAGGAAAAAGTCAAATTATCTTTGTTTGCAGATGATATGATCTTATATTTGAAAAAAACTAAATAACCCACACATTAAAACTGTTAGAACTGATAAACTAATTCAGCAAATTTGCATGATACAAAATCAACATACGAAAATTAGTAGAATTTTTATTTGCCAACAGTGAACAATCTGAAACAGGAATAAAAAGGTGATGCTATTTACAATAGCCACACATAAAATTACACACCCAGGAATTAACTTAACCAAAGAAGTGAAAGTTCTCTATAATGAAAACTTCAAAATACTGGTGAAAGAAATTGAAGAGGAAATAAAAAAAATGGAAAAATATTTTGTGTTCATGAATTGGAAGAATCAATATTGTTAAAATGTCTGTACTAACCAAAGCAATCTACAGATTCCATGTGCTCGCTATCAAAATACTAATGACATTTTTCATAGAAATAGAAAAATCAGTCCCATAATTTATATGGATTAATAATTCTATGGCTACCCATAGTAGCCAAAGATATCCTAGGCAAAAAGAACAATATTGGAGAAATCGCACTACCTGACTTCAAATTATGCTACGGAGCTTTAGTAACCAAAACAACACGGCACTGGCATAAAAATAGACACATAGATCAATGGAACGGAATAGAGAATCCAGAAATAAATCCACACTGATGAAAAGACAATCTCTTCAATAATTGGTGCTGTGAAAACTGGATATCCACATGCAGAAGAATGAAAATAGACCCCTATCTCTCACCAAATACAACAATCAAATCAAAATGAATTAAAGACTTAAATCTAAGTCCTCACACTATGAACCTATTATAAGAAAATATTGGCAGGGCACGGTGGCTTACGCCTGTAATCCCAACATGGGAGGCTGAGGTAAGCAAATCATGAGGTCAAGACATCAAGACCATCCTGGCCAACATGGTGAAAATCTGTCTCTACTAAAAATACAAAAATTAGCATTTGTAATTTTTGTGGCGCACACCTGTAGTCCCAGCTACTCGGGAGGCTGAGGCAGGAGAATCGCTTGAACCCGGGAGGCGAAGGTTGCAGTGAGCTGAGATCGCGCCAATGCACTCCAGCCTCCAGGACATTGCTCTGGGCAAACATTTCCTGAGCAATATCCCCATAAGCACAGGCAGCCAAAGCAAAAATGGATAAATAGGATCACATCAAGTTAAAAAGCTTCTGCACAGCAAAAGAAACTATCAATAAATTGAAGAGCCAACTAACAGAATGGGAGAAAATATTGACAAATTACCCATCTGATAAGCGATTGATAACCGGAATAAATAAGGAGCTCAAACAACTCTATAGGAAAAAGTCTAATAATCTGATTTTTTAAATGGGCAAATATCTGAATAGACATTTCTCAAAAGAAGGCATGCAAATGGCCAACGGGCATATGAAAAGGTTCTGAACATCACTGGATTATCGGAGAAATGCAAATCAAAGCTACAATGAAACGTCATCGCACCTCAGAATGGCTTATATCCAAAAGACAAGCAATAACAAATTGTGGCGAGGATGTGGAAAAAACGAAACCCTTGTATACTGTTGGTGGAAATGTAAATTAGTACAACCAATGTGGAGAACCATTTGGAGCTACCATATGATCCTGCAATCTCATTGCTGGGTATGTACCCAAAAGGAAGGAAAGCAGTATATCAAAGAACTATCTGCATGCCTATGTTCATTGTAGCAATGTTCATAGTAGGTAAGCACTGGAAGCAACCTAAGTGTCCATCAACTTATGAATGAATAAAGAAAACGTGGTACATATACATAATGGAGTAGTGTTCATCCATGAAAAAGAATGAGATCCCGTCATTTGCAACAACATGGATGAAACCAGAGATCATTATGTTAAGTGAAATAAGCCAAGCACAGAAAGACAAACATCACTTTGTCTCACTTACTTGTGGGATCTAAAAATTAAAACGACTGAACTAATGAACATAGAGAGTAGAAGAATGGTTACCGGAGGCTGGGAATGGTAGTTGGGGGTTGGGGAGGAAGAGGGAATGGATAATGGGTACAAAAAATGATTAGAAATAATGAATAAGGGGCGGAGCAAGATGGCCGAATAGGAACAACTCCAGTCTCCAACTCCCAGCGCGAGCGACACAGAAGACCGGTGATTTCTGCATTTTCAACTGAGGTACTGGGGTCATCTCACTAGGGAGTGCCGGACAATCGGTGCTGGTCAGCTGCTGCAGCCTGACCAGCGAGAGCTGAAGCAGGGCGAGGCATCGCCTCACCTGGAAGCGCAAGGGGGAAGGGGATCCGTTTTCCTAGCCAGGGGAACTGAGACACACAACACCTGGAAAATCGGGTAACTCCCACCCCAATACTGCGCTGTAAGCATACAGGCATTCCAGGAGAATATATCCCACACCTGGCCGGGAGGGTCCCACGCCCACGAAGCCTCCCTCACTGCTAACACAGCAGTCTGCCGCGATCTATCCGCAAGGCAGCAGCGAGGCTGGGGGAGGGGCGCCCGCCATTGCTGAGGCTTAAGTAGGTAAACAAAGCCGCTGGGAAGCTCGAACTGGGTGGAGCTCACAGCAGCTCAAGGAAGCCTGCCTGTCTCTGTAGTCTCCACCTCTGGGGACAGCACACAGCTGAAGACCAACAGGGGAAGTAGCGGGAGCCGGTGCAGACGCGAACGACTCTGTCTGACAGCTTTGGGGAGAGCCGCGGATCTCCCAACGCGGAGGTTGAGATCTGAGAACGGACAGACTGCCTGCTCAGGTGTGTCCCTGACCCCTGAGTAGCCTAGCTGGGAGAAATCCCCCACTAGGGGCAGTCTGACACCCCACACCTCACAGGGTGGAGTACACCCCTGAGAGGACACTTCCAAAGGAAGAATCAGACAGGTACACTCGCTGTTCAGCAATATTCTATCTTCGGCAACCTCTGCTGCTGATACCCAGGCAAACAGGGTCTGGAGTGGACCTTAAGCAATCTCCAACAGACCAACAGAGAGTCCTTCTGACTGTCAGAAGGAAAACTATCAAACAGGAAGGACACCTATACCAAAACCCCATCAGTTCGTCACCACCATCAAAGACCAGAGACAGATAAAACCACAAAGATGGGGAAGAAGCAGGGCAGAAAAGCTGGAAATTCAAAAAATAAGAGCGCATCTCCCCCTGCAAAGGAGCGCAGCCCATCGCCAGCAACGGATCAAAGCTGGTCAGAGAATGACTTGGACGAGAGGAGAGAAGAAGGCTTCAGTCCATCAAACTTATCAGAGCTAAAGGAGGAATTACGTACCCAGCGCAAAGAAACTAAAAATCTTGAAAAAAGAGTGGAAGAATTGACAGCTAGACTCATTAATGCAGAGAAGATCATAAACGAAATGACAGAGATGAAAACCATGACACGAGAAATACGTGACAAATGCACAAGCTTCAGTAACCGACTCGATCAACTGGAAGAAAGAGTATCAGCGATTGAAGATCAAATGAATGAAATGAAGCGAGAAGAGAAACCAAAAGAAAAAAGAAGAAAAAGAAATGAGCAAAGCCTGCAAGAAGTATGGGATTACGTAAAAAGACCAAATCTACGTCTGATTGGGGTGCCTGAAAGTGAGGGGGAAAATGGAACCAAGTTGGAAAACACTCTTCAGGATATCATCCAGGAGAACTTCCCCAACCTAGTAGGGCAGGCCAACATTCAAATTCAGGAAATACACAGAACGCCACAAAGATACTCCTCCAGAAGAGCAACTCCAAGACACATAATTGCCAGATTCACCAAAGTTGAAATGAAGGAAAAAATCTTAAGGGCAGCCAGAGAGAAAGGTCGGGTCACCCACAAAGGGAAGCCCATCAGACTAACAGCAGATCTCTCGGCAGAAACTCTACAAGCCAGAAGAGAGTGGGGGCCAATATTCAACATTCTTAAAGAAAAGAATTTTAAACCCAGAATTTCATATCCAGCCAAACTAAGTTTCATAAGTGAAGGAGAAATAAAATCCTTTACAGATAAGCAAATGCTTAGAGATTTTGTCACCACCAGGCCTGCCTTACAAGAGACCCTGAAGGAAGCCCTAAACATGGAAAGGAACAACCGGTACCAGCCATCGCAAAAACTTGGCAAAATGTAAAGACCATCGAGGCTAGGAAGAAACTGCATCAACTAACGAGCAAAATAACCAGTTAATATCATAATGGCAGGATCAAGTTCACACATAACAATATTAACCTTAAATGTTAATGGACTAAATGCTCCAATTAAAAGACACAGACTGGCAAACTGGATAAAGAGTCAAGACCCATCAGTCTGCTGTATTCAGGAGACCCATCTCACATGCAGAGACATACATAGGCTCAAAATAAAGGGATGGAGGAAGATCTACCAAGCAAATGGAGAACAAAAAAAAGCAGGGGTTGCAATCCTAGTCTCTGATAAAACAGACTTTAAACCATCAAAGATCAAAAGAGACAAAGAAGGCCATTACATAATGGTAAAGGGATCAATTCAACAGGAAGAGCTAACTCTCCTAAATATATATGCACCCAATACAGGAGCACCCAGATTCATAAAGCAAGTCCTTAGAGACTTACAAAGAGACTTAGACTCCCATACAATAATAATGGGAGACTTCAACACTCCGCTGTCAACATTAGACAGATCAACGAGACAGAAAGTTAACAAGGATATCCAGGAATTGAACTCATCTCTGCACCAAGCAGACCTAATAGACATCTATAGAACTCTCCACCCCAAATCAACAGAATATACATTCTTCTCAGCACCACATCGCACTTATTCCAAAATTGACCACATAATTGGAAGTAAAGTACTCCTCAGCAAATGTAAAAGAACAGAAATTATAACAAACTGTCTCTCAGACCACAGTGCAATCAAACTAGAACTCAGGACTAAGAAACTCAATCAAAACCGCTCAACTACATGGAAACTGAACAACCTGCTCCTGAATGACTACTGGGTACATAACGAAATGAAAGCGGAAATAAAGATGTTCTTTGAAACCAATGAGAACAAAGATACAACATACCAGAATCTCTGGGACACATTTAAAGCAGTGTGTAGAGGGAAATTTAGAGCACTAAATGCCCACAAGAGAAAGCAGGAAAGATCTAAAATTGACACTCTAACATCACAATTAAAAGAACTAGAGAGGCAAGAGCAATCACATTCAAAAGCTAGCAGAAGGCAAGAAATAACTAAGATCAGAGCAGAACTGAAGGAGATAGAGACACAAAAAACCCTCCAAAAAATCAATGAATCCAGGAGTTGGTTTTTTGAAAAGATCAACAAAATTGACAGACCGCTAGCAAGGCTAATAAAGAAAAAAAGAGAGAGGAATCAAATAGATGCAATAAAAAATGATAAAGGGGATATCACCACTGACCCCACAGAAATACAAACTACCATCAGAGAATACTATAAACGCCTCTACGCAAATCAACTAGAAAATCTAGAAGAAATGGATAATTTCCTGGACACTTACACTCTCCCAAGGCTAAACCAGGAAGAAGTTGAATCCCTGAATAGACCAATAGCAGGCTCTGAAATTGAGGCAACAATTAATAGCCTACCCACCAAAAAAAGTCCAGGACCAGATGGATTCACAGCTGAATTCTACCAGAGGTACAAGGAGGAGCTGGTACCATTCCTTCTGAAACTATTCCAATCAATAGAAAAAGAGGGAATCCTCCCTAACTCATTTTATGAGGCCAACATCATCCTCATACCAAAGCCTGGCAGAGACACAACAAAAAAAGAGAATTTTAGACCAATATCCCTGATGAACATTGATGCAAAAATCCTCAATAAAATACTGGCAAACCGGATTCAGCAGCACATCAAAAAGCTTATCCACCATGATCAAGTGGGCTTCATCCCTGGGATGCAAGGCTGGTTCAACATTCGCAAATCAATAAACGTAATCCAGCATATAAACAGAACCAAAGACAAGAACCACATGATTGTCTCAATAGATGCAGAAAAGGCTTTTGACAAAATTCAACAGCCCTTCATGCTAAAAACGCTCAATAAATTCGGTATTGATGGAACGTACCTCAAAATAATAAGAGCTATTTATGACAAACCCACAGCTAATATCATACTGAATGGGCAAAAACTGGAAAAATTCCCTTTGAAAACTGGCACAAGACAGGGATGCCCTCTCTCACCACTCCTATTCAACATAGTGTTGGAAGTTCTGGCTAGGGCAATCAGGCAAGAGAAAGAAATCAAGGGTATCCAGTTAGGAAAAGAAGAAGTCAAATTGTCCCTGTTTGCAGATGACATGATTGTATATTTAGAAAACCCCATCGTCTCAGCCCAAAATCTCCTTAAGCTGATAAGCAACTTCAGCAAAGTCTCAGGATACAAAATTAATGTGCAAAAATCACAAGCATTCTTATACACCAGCAACAGACAAGCAGAGAGCCAAATCAGGAATGAACTTACATTCACAATTGCTTCAAAGAGAATAAAATACCTAGGAATCCAGTTTACAAGGGATGTAAAGGACCTCTTCAAGGAGAACTACAAACCACTGCTCAGTGAAATCAAAGAGGACACAAACAAATGGAAGAACATACCATGCTCATGGATAGGAAGAATCAATATCGTGAAAATGGCCATACTCCCCAAGGTTATTTATAGATTCAATGCCATCCCCATCAAGCTACCAATGACTTTCTTCACGGAATTGGAAAAAACTGCTTTAAAGTTCATATGGAACCAAAAAAGAGCCCGCATTGCCAAGACAATCCTAAGTCAAAAGGACAAAGCTGGAGGCGTCACGCTACCTGACTTCAAACTATACTACAAGGCTACAGTAACCAAAACAGCATGGTACTGGTACCAAAACAGAGATATAGACCAATGGAACAGAACAGAGTCCTCAGAAATAATACCGCACATCTACAGCCATCTGATCTTTGACAAACCTGAGAGACACAAGAAATGGGGAAAGGATTCCCTATTTAATAAATGGTGCTGGGAAAATTGGCTAGCCATAAGTAGAAAGCTGAAACTGGATCCTTTCCTTACCCCTTATACGAAGATTAATTCAAGATGGATTAGAGACTTAAATGTTAGACCTAATACCATAAAAACCCTAGAAGAAAATCTAGGTAGTACCATTCAGGACATAGGCATGGGCAAGGACTTCATGTCTAAAACACCAAAAGCAACGGCAGCAAAAGCCATAATTGACAAATGGGATCTAATTAAACTGAAGAGCTTTTGCACAGCAAAAGAAACTACCATCAGAGTGAACAGGCAACCTACAGAATGGGAGAAAATTTTTGCAACCTACTCATCTGACAAAGGGCTAATATCCAGAATCTACAAAGAACTCAAACAAATATACGAGAAAAAAACAAACAACCCCATCAAAAAGTGGGGAAAGGATATGAACAGACATTTCTCAAAAGAAGATATTCATACAGCCAACAGACACATGAAAAAATGCTCATCATCACTGGCCATCAGAGAAATGCAAATCAAAACCACAATGAGATACCATCTCACACCAGTTAGAATGGCAATCATTAAGAAGTCAGGAAACAACAGGTGTTGGAGAGGATGTGGAGAAATAGGAACACTTTTACACTGTTGGTGGGATTGTAAACTAGTTCAACCATTATGGAAAACAGTATGGCAATTCCTCAAGGATCTAGAACTAGATGTACCATATGACCCAGCCATCCCACTACTGGGTATATACCCAAAGGATTATAAATTAGTCTACTACAAAGACACATGTACACGTATGTTTATTGCGGCACTATTCACAATAGCAAAGACTTGGAATCAACCCAAATGTCCATCTGTGACAGACTGGATTAAGAAAATGTGGCACATATACACCATGGAATACTATGCAGCCATAAAAAAGGATGAGTTTGCGTCCTTTGTAGGGACATGGATGCAGCTGGAAACCATCATTCTTAGCAAACTATCACAAGAAGAGAAAACCAAACACCGCATGTTCTCACTCATAGGTGGGAACTGAACAATGAGATCACTTGGACTCGGGAAGGGGAACATCACGCACTGGGGTCTATCATGGGGAGGGGGGAGGGGGGAGGAGGGAGGGATTGCATTGGGGAGTTATACATGATATAAATGATGAATTGATGGGTGCTGACGAGTTGATGGGTGCAGCACACCAACATGGCATAAGTATACATATGTAACAAACCTGCACGTTATGCACATGTACCCTAGAACTTAAAGTATAATAAAAAAAATAAAATAAAATAAAATAAAATAAAATAAAATAAAATAAAATAAAATAAAAATGAAAAAAAAAAAAAAAATCAATTTGCCAATCTTCACCTGGTTGGTGTCCTCTGAGTTGATGGCTGGGATGGGGATTACGCAATGCGCCTTGAGGATTTGCCCTTAGACAGGTAGAGCACTGCTGGTTGATTGTAAGTAAGTGTTTTTGTAGTGTTGGACAGTGGAGGAGGGGATTTAGGAAATCATATAAGGCTTTGGGTCCTATATGTAAAGAATTATGTATGTCTGTTAGAATGGTATGGAGTTGTGTTTCAGGAATAACTAGTTTGTTATCAATATAGATCCAGTCACCTGTAGCTAGTTTGGCTGTTGGATTTTGTAATAGCTTAGCCTTTTCTTCCTGAGTGTAATTAGGGGCATACTGGGGGGAAAGAAAACAGGCAGAAGGAGGCTTAGGAGTGGAAAATCCGGCGGCTGACTTGGCAGTGACATCAGCGAAATTGTTGCCAGCTGCTACCGGGTTAGATGAAGTTTGGTGCCCTTTACAATGTATAATGGCTACCTTGGAAGGTGCCGACAGTGCATCTAGTAGTTTGAGTATTTGGTTTTTGTTAATAATAGGGGTACCGCTGGTGGTTAAAAACCCTCTCTCTTTCCAGATGACTGAATGAGTGTGTGCGATTAGAAAAGCATATTTAGAATCTGTGTATATGTTTACTGTTTTTCCTTTTGATAGTAGGAGTGCCTTAGTTAGTGCAGTGAGTTCTGCCTGCTGTGATGTGGTCCCTTGTGGTAGGGGTTTTGCCTCTAAAACTGTGGAAGAGGTAACTACTGCATATCCTGCCTGTCTGTTTCCTTGAGGGTTGATAAAGGAGCTGCCATCCACAAATAGGGTTAGTTGTGCATTCTGAAGGGGCTGGTCATGCAAGTGTAGGTGGCTGGGGGGTTGAGCCTCCAGAACCTCAGGACAAGAATGTTTAGTATGGGGTGGTTTAAGAGAGCCTGGCAGTAAAGTGGCTGGATTTAGAGAGGAGCAAACTTCTAAAGTAACAGTGGGGTCTTCTATGAATAAGAGATGGAAAAGTTGGAGCCGGGATGGAGTTAAGTGGCTAATACTTTTATGAGAGATGAGATCTTGAAGACAGTGTGTGGAGAGGACTGTTAGATTACTGCCTCTAATGAGCTTTTTTGCTTCCTGGGTCAGGCAGGCTGCCGCTGCTAGCGCACGCAGATAGGGTTGCCAGCCTTGTACAGTTGGGTCTAGCTGTTTGGATAGATAGGCCACAGGATGGTGGGTGTTACTGACAGGCTGGGCTAAGAGACCAACTGCCACTTTCTGCCTTTCATCTGTAAAGAGTTGGAAGGGACGCTGGAAATCAGGCAGTGAGAGAGTGGGTTGTGAGAGAAGGCAAGCTTTTAAGCGGGTGAAATGAGTCGAGATTAACTTGGGGTTGGACAAAGGCCCATATGGGGTTTCTTTAACTGCGGCATATAAAGGTTTGGCTAGGATTCCAAAATTGGGGATCCAATGTCTGAAGAAACCTATTAGACCTAGGAAGGATTGAATTTCTTTTGCATCTTGAGGGGGAAGAAGGTTACGTATTAGGGCCATGCGGTCGGTAGTTAGTGACCGGGTTGTTGGGGTGATTTCAATTCCTAAGTATATGACGGTTTGGCAAGAAATTTGGGCCTTGTGTTTAGATACTCTATAACCTAATGAGCCTAAATGGTTGAGGAGAGTTGCAGTGTCTAGAAGAGAGTCTTGTTTGGTAGGGCTACAGATTAGGAGATCATCTACATACTGCAGAACTTTGCTATTAGTGAGAGGGCAGGAGGCAAGGTCTTTTGCTAAGGCCTGACCAAAGAAATGGGGGCTGTCCTGGAACCCTTGTGGGAGGACTGTCCACGTCAGTTGAGTGGAGGTATGTGTGTCTGGGTCCTCCCATGTGAAAGCAAAAAGGAACTGGCAGTCTGTGTGTAGGGGTATGGTAAAGAAAGCATCCTTAAGGTCTAGCACAGTAAAATAAGTAGAATTGGTGGGGATATGGGACAGAAGGGTGTAAGGGTTGGGAACTACAGGGTGCGTGGGACGGGTGGCTTCATTGACTAGCCGAAGATCCTGTACTAACCTATACGTTCCATCTGCCTTTTTAACTGGAAGTATTGGAGTGTTACAGGGGGAATGTGTGCGGACAAGAATATGTTGGCTAAGTAGTCGCGTGATAATTGGCTTTAAACCTTGTAGATGTGTTGGAGAGAGAGAGAATTGGGGGCGGTTTGGGAAACGAGTGGGATCTTTGAGCTTGACGAGAACTGGTGGGTGGTGAGCAGCTATGACCGGGGTGGAAGTGTCCCACACTTGAGGGTGTACAGAAATAGGGAAGATGGGGGGTGGGGGCGACATAGGAGGAGCCTGTGCACTTGCACAAAGCATGAGCAACAGGTCATGAGGGGGTTGAAGGGGAGTGGATGAGTTGGTGGGAATGTATATGGAGGCCTTTAAGGTGCTCAGGATGTCTCGGCCTAGTAAGGGGGTAGGGCATGAGGGTATAATGAGGAACGAGTGCGCAAAGTAGTTGTTGGCCAGGCAGCAATTAAGGAGTGGAGTTTTTCGTTGGGTGGATGGCTTTCCGTCTACTCCTACTACAGAGATATCGGATGGAAGGCTAGGTCCAGAGAAGGACGGCAAAACAGAATAGGTAGCCCCGCTATCTATTAAAAAATTAATTGTCTTACCCGCTACCAGGAGAGTTACCCGCGGCTCGGCGAGGGTGATGGGGGTCCCCGAGTCTCAGCACCTTCAGTTGTCATCGTTGTCCAGATGTAGGAGCTGGAAGGAGCTCCCAGGATCCTGGGAAAGGGGGTCACGTGGAGACGCAGCACCTGTTCTCAGGGTGGGGCAATCAGACTTCCAGTGTCCTCCCTGCTGGCAAGCAGGGCAGGGGGTTGCTGGTGGACGAGGCTTAGGACAGTCATTGGCCCAATGTCCTGACGCCTTGCACTTATGGCAAGGCTGCATTGGGGCTTGGGGACCTTGCGGACACCTGTTGGCATAGTGTCCCGCCTTGCCGCACTTATAGCAGGCTCCTTTCATAGTCTTGGAGTCTGCGGAGTATGTGCTCTCTGGTCTGGGGTTACAACTGGGCCGTAAAGCCGCTGCTAGGAGCTGGGCCTTCTGTTTGAGGCGTGCCTGTCGCACTGCCTCAGCCGTCTCCTCTCTGGAGTTATAGACCTTAAAGGCTAATTTAACCAGGTCTTGTATTGGTGCCTGAGGACCATCCTCTACCTTCTGAAGTTTCTTACGAATGTCAGGAGCTGATTGAGAAATGAAATAAGACGCCAAAATGGTGGCCCCTGTAGGGGAGGCCGGATCTAACCGGGTATATTGGGTTAGAACCTCAGTCAGCCTATTTAAGAATGCGGCTGGATTTTCTTCTGGATTTTGAATAATTTCTTTTAATTTGTTAAAATTTACAGTTTTGTTTGAGGCTGTTTGCATACCAGCCAACAAACACTGAACCATTATGTCTCGCCTATGGCACCCAGGCTGGTTTGCTTGATAGTTCCAGTCCGGGTCTGCCGAGGGGACTGCTTGCTCCCCTAGTGGGATGGTGGCGTCAGTTAAATGTAGTTGGTTGGTGTGCTGCCTGGCGGCGCTAGGATGCGCTCTTGCTCCTCAGGGTTTAGGGTGGAGGTTAGGATAACCTGGAGGTCATGCCAAGTTAAGTCATAGGCCTGACAAAGGTATCTAAATTCCTTTATGTAGACGGTGGGATTAGCTGAGAAATCCCCTAAACGCTTCTCAATTTTGGAAAGATCGGCCAATGAAAAAGGGACATGCACTCTGACTACCCCCTCCGCCCCAGCCACCTCTCGCAAAGGCGCTAACACTGTAGGAGGGTGTGGGGCAGGAGTGGAGGCATCAGCAGGGCACTTAGAGAGGGTGTGTGCAGAGATAGGAGACTCAAGACAGCCAGTTGGGGACCCCGAAGGAAGCACGGGACTGAGTGGATTACTAGTAGGTAAGGAGGAGGAAGGAGGAGTCTGGATGGGGGGAGGAGGAGGAGTCTGGGCAGGAAGGGAGGGGGTGGAGAGAGTGGGGAGAGAAGGAGGAGTATAGGAACGAGAGCTTAAGGCCCAAAAGCCTTGTATGTAATTAATTTCAGACCACTTGCCTAGCCGCTGGCAGAAATTGCTGAGGTTGATCACGCCAC